>NC_049994.1:11540059-11625422 GCF_000003815.2 Branchiostoma floridae | reverse complement strand
TTACCGCAGTCTGTCATTCAATAATATAGCAATAACAATAGCGGTAGCGTTGTTTGAACGTGACGACGATCGGGGTGTCAAGACCCGCGCGTCAACAAATTGCGCACGTTGGAGTCCAGTGCTGGGGCATATGTTATCTCCCAAAGTTTTACAACAGCCGAGTTTTCATTTTGATGACATATATACAAACATGTAGCACTTGATGTTGTTACACTCACGCTGCAACGGTTATAAGACTTACCTTGTCTGATATCACTTCTCCGATCTACGTGAAAAAAGTCTCTGGTAACGTTTAAACTTTAATACGCAAGATCACGAAACTGAGCGTTTCCGCCAGACCGACGGCTAGCTGTTAAAGGCCGTCCAGGGATCGGAGGGCCAAAGGCCCGACCGGTCTCGGGGGTTAGGGGCATGCTACCCGGGAAATTTTGATATTTTTGACCCTCTAAAACGAAATTTCCCGCATTCTGTGAGGCAAAAAAATGTGGATTTTATGCGTCCACATCAACGAAGAGAAAAGCGGGCGGGGAGGGGCGGTAATCCAAGGCGATCTTTTCCACTACACGTACGAAATTTACACAAAAGAAAACAAATTAATGTTGTAGTTGGAATAGACTTGGGTACATTTTAGCGATATCGTTACGAAAACCGCTTCAAGACTGCTTCAATCTTTCCAAAACGGGAGTTATTTCGGCCAATTGCAACCTACAAACTTGCCAAAAGAATTTCGCGCCACCATGATTGCGTCATATGCAGCAGAGAGCCCGCTGTCACGAAAGTGAACATCGTAATGTTTTATCCCGTTGCCGTCCGTGAACCATTCCGTATACAAAGAACAGATGCACGCAGGATTGTTATTTATACCAATTTTAGTTTCTATAGTTTTCTTAAACTTCGTGCGAACATGGAATCACACGACAGAGGCGGCTGCAGAAGATTTCTCAGTATGGGGAGGGCGAACTATATCAACGTAATCCTTGGGGGGTTCGGGGGCATGCTCCCCCGGGAAAATTTGGAAATCTTGACTATCTGAAACGATCTTTCCTAAATTTTGATGGGCAAAATTTGCTGGCAGACTAAGCTAAGTTTAATAGCCTTTCTATTAGAACTTCACATGGTTTTGAGGGCGACGACGCCCCCAACGTATCTCCACGATTTCGAGCGCCGGGCATGGCACGAGCCGTCGCAAGGTAGGTCTGGAGAAATGTCATTCAAATGATGAAGTTTGGACCCTCTGAGACACGATTTTCTGCATTTTGAGGGATAAACTTCGCTGGTAGACTATGCTAAATGTACAGTCAAACCTGTATTAGGGGCCACCTCTACAGAGGGGCCACCTGTCCATAGTGGCCACTTTTTGTCAATCCCTTGGGTATTTTATCTACAAGTTTCCACCTCTATACAGAGGCCACCTGTCTATAGTGGCCAAATTTGCCCGGTCCCCTGAGTGGCCGCTATAGACAGGTTTGACTGTAATGACAATTTTCTGTCAGAGGAAGAGATTTTTGATGGCGACGAGCGCCGAAGTGTTGTGTGCGCCAGAGGCGCAAGCCGTCTCAAGGGACGTCCAGAGAAAAATTGAAATCTTGACCATCTGAAACTTCAAGAGAAGCAAAATTGACTGTCTAATGTAACACGACCAAAAACACCAGACAACGATATCATAAAACTGATAACTCGTTCTCAGGTTTTCATTGTTAAACATAACCATCATTTATGCTCCAGCCCTCCCCCCCCCCGTAAATATCGTCAGGTCCCTAAGAGAAAGCAAACTATACCCCGTGTGGCAAGAGCCGACTAGCAGATTGGACGGAAACTGCACTACCCTCATTGGCAGAAAGAATAGACAATGCGAGACAAAACACAGAAAAATAAACATTACTTCGCCTTGGGAGCAGGCCACCGCAACGTGCTCTACAATAAAAATATAGGCCTTTATATTATCCCATTTATGATAGCAAATGATTATAATTAGTGCAAGAAGACTTGAGGCATTGATGCAATCAGAACAACAGGTCTCGATGATGTTCATTATGGTGCAATCAAATAAACATTTAAACTGGTTTTAACAATGTTCCGCTCTTGCTTGCATACAAGCAGCGATTCAAATACGCCTACAGTAGCCTGCATGCATATTCTATAAAGTACTTTTCAAAACGCTAGCCCCTCCAAGAATAATGGTATGCTCCTGACCTTTGACTTTATTATGGACGCTCAATTGCGCATTTTGTTCAGGTGTTGGGCAGGGACTGTTTTGGAATACTGATGTCAGGACGTGATTCAAATAGTTGCCTGACACGTTTAAAAATCTATAGGCCTTCTGAGAAGGCAGAACTCGTGACAAACACACTCATAGCTCCTATTTTACTTCGTTACTCTTTCGTTACACACCTTCATTTTTATTTATAAAATTGATTAACACTGGGGCACAATATGGACCGAAGCGGAACCTACCGTATGGACGACCTTGCCGGAACGCCACCCCCCTCCCCCTACCACCGGGATCCGAACACGCGACTCGTGCCTGTACCGGACCTGTGGGAAGTCGAGGATACACCAGACCCGGATTTTTCCTCGGCTCGGGTCCTCCTACCACCAGAACGCTTTGTTTCCGACGACGAGGGTGCCCCCTCCGACCCAGAGAGGGAGGCCCTTCGCCGCGATACCACCGATGGCACCACGGCATCCAGCCCGGATGAAGCTCCAACAAGCCGGCGGTGGCGAGCAGATCTAGACGGTGAAGGAAAGACCTGCCCCTGCACCCCAACACAGATCTGTTTGGTGGTTTGTTTGGTTGTTGTCCTGTGTGTTGTGATAACTGCTGTGGCGCTGTATATGACAGGACGACTGTTTGGCAGGAATGGGATATTTTCCAAGAAAGACAAAGGCGAGGTAAGCAGTGTCATTAAATCATGTTATGATGCGGTCTTAGTTAGATATTTCATTCTGAGACTGATTGCAAACTGACAGTTTAAAGGTAATTAGTCAGGAATTAATCACAAGCTGTTAAAATTTATATTTACATGATGATGATTTGTATCAATTCATTAGTATTCAGGAGTGCCAATACTGGCAATAGGCATGTTAGATAGGGATTTAGGCCCAGCACGATTTAAGAAAAAAAAAATTGCAAATGTCTAGGATGCTTGTGATTGAACTCTGGCTGTTCTATATCGTGACTTTCGTGACACATCTTGTCATTTGTTTCACACTAATGCAACATGGAGGTAGCCATATCTTATATGTCCATCATTGGCATAAAATTTAAAAAGTGAACAGGAAGTCCACACTATACAATAAAAGGGGACAAGAAGTAATAGTTTCCCCATTTGATACGATTTTGGCCTCAGACATCACGTTACAATGAGCAGATCTTTTGTTGATTAGGTCACTGTCCTAGTTATCGTTGTCAGCCATTTTGCTGGCCCGTTGAATTACTCATTATCTGTCGACATTCTCAACGGAGAGGGTCGTGCTTTTAATATTCAATTCAGGAGATTCGCTTCATGGACTAGAATTCAGATATTAGCATAGCATATTTTGAAATGTTGTGCTATATAGTCTTCGCGACTGCTCTGACTGGTACTGGTACATTTTTGAAGCTGACGTAATAGCTGATATCATTGTGCTTTTTATTTCCGCAGGCAAAATTATATCTGATAGGGGAGGATAGGGCGGCGAGAACAAAGGCCTATTGTTTGGATGGCTCGAGACCTGGCTATTACTTCGTACCAGGTGAGCCCGAAAAACAACACCTTTTCTTTATTCAATTACATGGAAAACCTCAAAGGATGCTACACTTAAATGTCAGATCTATCTCATGTATATCACATAGCTCTTATAAAATGGGATGATAAATTATGTATATAGGACTACCAGATCTCCTCTGAACTTTTATACGCAAAGGAATAAGCTTGTTTTTGCATGCCTTTTTCCAAGAGGCGTAGGAACCGAAGTTTGGTTCTCTGTAATTTGTACGGAAAATCGTCTTTTTCACGTGGCTCTTAACGAAGTGAACAAATTTTGTGTGTAAATTGCCTTCCTTGATTTTAGTGAATGATTTTTTTCTATATGCGTTGTCGGCAAACCCCTATCTAGACCCTTTTCAGGCCTGTCGAATTGTTGGTTGATGGGTTATAAGTCTAAAATTTAATTAAAGACATAGATCAGTAGCTGTTACATTTATACCTTAAGATGATTGTGTATGCAATTCTTGTTACGCGCAGCTACGTTTATATGTGTTATTTACCCTCGTAAAGTTTAAAAGTATTGTTGTATATTTTTCCTGATTTTTTCTGTTGTTTTATACGGTTTTCCTAGGAACCGGGAGCGGTAAAAACAAGTGGCGGGTTCACCTAGACGGTGGCGGCTCGTGCGATGACCTTGCCGAGTGTTATTCGCGAAGTCTAACCGACAACGGCTCCACGCGACGGTTACGCACGAGGAACACATTCAACGGTTTCCTGTCGACCAATCAGGACGAGAACCCTGATTTCTTCAACTGGAACGTGGCGTACGTCCATTATTGCGATGGCGCCTGCTTCTCTAGTAAGTAAACTTTTTACTCGTCCTTCAAATGACCACATTTATCATTGTCAAATAATCAATACAACATAATCTGACACGAGTCAGATTGTCTGTTGGCTGATAGGCTTCAAAATTCGCTGCACGTTAATGTAATATCTATGGAAAATTCACATTTCATAGACTAATTTACTGTTACTTTGAATCGATCTGGTAAAAAAAAACTGATTATCGTTGCGTAGGTAACCGGGCGGATCCGGTGACCCTCAAAGGAAAGACTTTGTACTTCCGGGGCAGGTCGATCCTAGATGCTGTGTTGGACGAGTTGAATGACGTCAGAGGAATGTCAAACGCTACGACAGTGATTCTTAGTGGGGGCTCCGGTAAGAGCTTTTTTATAGAGTATTGAATATTCAGGTAAATGAATTCATTTACCTGAATATTCAAATAACTCTCTATATTTCGAAAATGGCAATTACAATTCTCTATTAATGTGAACATCAGAGTGTTGCTTAATTTTCTAAGACATTGCAAAGTTCTGTTTCAAAATCATTTGAAATATTTCACCATTTGCAGCAAAAAAATAGGGTAATCATCTCATCAAGAAGACACAGAAGCAGGCCTGGGAAAAACATTGCATTTTAGAACCCCAACACATTTTGTTTCCATGTACGTTTTCTAAAGCAATGATAAAGTAAAAGCATCTAGTGGTTCTCGTAATTGGAACGATCGCACTTCCGGATACGCATGTTCAGCGACAGGAATTGTGGGTAAAATGTCAAAGGTGAAGGCCCCTGACTTGTACACAGTTAATTCTCGCCTCGACCATTGTCTCGAATTGCATAATAATGTCCAGACGTGTTTATGTCTCAGGGACCTTCACCGTTGACTATTGCCCACAATTCCTGTCGCCTTTCATGCGTTCTCGGAAATGTGAACGAGCTTATAACCTCGGTCCCAACCACAATTGTTTCCACTTTTTCCAATCTAATTCTGTCCCCTCCGTCTCTCCAGCCGGTGGTATCGCCGTGTACCGCCAGGCTGACCACGTGAGGAGCAGACTGCCGCGGACAGTCCAGTACAGAGTGCTGCCCAGCTCCGGACTGATGGTGTGGGAACTCAACACCAAGAATAACGACTTCTTCAGGAGGAGGGCTGACATGCACGGCATGCTGGGTAAGTGTTGGGTTGTTTTTTGTTGTTGTTGTTTTTAGTATCAGTTCGGCAGATATTCTGCAAAGGATGCGCACAAGTTGCCAAACGCTGTTTACAACTTAGCAACTGCTCACCAGTTACTAAAGTCTGAACGGCTTAGGGAACACGTGACTCCCAGTAACGGTTTGAAGGTACTAGGATATCTGTAGCGTTCTCCGTCTCATCTGAGTGAAGATCAGATGTGCTCCGTACAATTAGTTGAACGCAAACATGCAGAAATCTAGTTCCTGGACAAAATGCTATACGTACACGCGACTTTAAGAAAAAAGTGAAACGTAAAGAAAACCAGAAAACCGAGAAGGGTGATGAAAACTGAGTGGCCCAATGGTCAAATACTTATATCAATGGATAGATGACTGATTTTGCCTCCTTTCTCGAAAGATGGTCCGGATCACCCTGCCTGTCTACAAGCCTTCCCAGGCGACGATCGATGGAAGTGTCTCTTACCGCAGTTCGCCGCGCCCTACGTCACATCCGCCATGTTCGTCCTGAACGCCGCCTACGACTCCTGGGCCCTAAAGAATATCCTGAGACTGGACTGCAAACCGGAAAGGTGCAGCGGCAGGGACCAGCAGGCCCTGCTACGGTACCAAGAGAAGGTCATCGGGGTCACAGCCAGTCTCGGGCGCACACAGGGCGCTTTTATACCGAGCTGTGATGACCATTCCATCATCGGAACTTCCGACTACAATAAGATCGTGGTTGGCGGGAAACACGCTGGTCCGTTGCTAGGCTATTCTTCTCGTTGCTATGCTAATAGGCCACACCCACAGGCAGGTCTGAAGTGCCGCACGGCATATATACAGAAAGCAGCAGAAGCATTTCCCAAGATTACGATCGATTAGTTTATGATATAAATTAACAAAAGTACATACATGAAAAATGAAAATGTCAGCCTTGAAACGACGTAAAACTCAAAAAGTGTCAGTGCAATACAGTGGTTAAATCCCCGCGTTCACGGGATGTGGCAAAAGTCACTTTCGGTCGCTAAACTCTGAACCCCACCGACTTTTTTTTCTCATTTACGTTGGAATCAAACATTTATACCCTTATCTAAGCTCAAACTTTCTAAAATCAATTTCTACTGTGTAGTTTTTTATGTCTGATACATTTAAAATCCTGTTCCTATTTACCGATACTTTTTTCTCCCATAATTCCTGAACGCACCGATAGAAAAACAAATACGAAAACCAAGATGGCGGGCGGCTTTTGCTCTTTCAAATGGAGTAGTTTTTGTTTCATTTTATCGGTAGGATCGGAAGATATCGGTCAAAAAATGAAATGTACACTTTATTCAGAGTTTCCACGCTGAAAAAGAGATGTTTTGAAGCTATAATGAGGCGGTGTTGGCATAGATGACAGAGCCTTATTAGCGCCCCTTTGTCTTCGCGGGCACTTTCATGCAAATCGTCTCTTTGTGCCTGTGCTGGGAGCGGGGTTTTCAACTGTAAATCAAAGTCTCTGAAATCGTTTGGTGTGTGCATTCAGTGCTTTTGCCCTGTAAGTTACAAGCAAGGAGTTTTGGTCAAATCTGCTTGTTTTAAGCTAGTTTTGGACGAACCACGTTTTTTTATTCACTATCGTTCCGTAATTTGATTTGATTGTGTATTAAACGCAACTATATTCTGGGCATCGTTTACATGAATCAGACTTAAGTTTTCATCCTCCTAAGTTGTGTGTGTTTTGTGTATGCTTGTGTATTTTTCCTTCTTTATTCTGTTTTTGGGTCGAGTTTTCGTGACCGCTTGGGAAATCAAACATGCCGCCCGCCGGTTCATCTCAGGTCAATGGGATAGTCTACTGTATTGTGGTGGGAAATGTTGCGTGTGGTTTTGGATTGTTTTCTTTATTAAACTAAACTGAACGTTAGTTAATTCATTGCAGGACTTTTTTTTCAAAATGACCAGAACACATTTCAAAGAATATGTGACTCAATTAGATAATTGGTCTCAAAATAAATGGTGCCTGTGTTTTTTTAATGTACAACTCACCCATGCTGCTACAAATGATGTTACCCAAGCGGGATGATTGTTGTCAAGAACTGACGGCGTCGGTAATGCGTAACAATTTACAAAGCACCTTTTTGAAAAGGTCTAAAATGCCAGTTCAGGATTACAAATATAAACTTTAAAGTTTAAGGGTGATATACAACCCGGGCAATGATTGGAGAGAAAAACGTACAAACTGGGACTGGCCATGGACAGTTTAATAAATGGTGTCTTCTATTTGAGCACAGTGGCGCTCGGTGCAACCAATCCGTTCCAACTGTTGCGCTATCTTGTTCTATTCTATCGGAAGGAACTTTCAAACCGTATCCTGTCAATAATTTGTCGCTGAAAAGTGGCTTGGTAAAGCTGTTTATATTACAAATACGTTTAGTTTGGAATATTTTACTACTACTAGCGCCATATTGAATCTTTTGCCGACGAAACCCAGCATAAATCGTCCAACTTCACCAGCGGCGAGCTGATATTTTTTTGATGATGGAATATCTTTGGGTATTTTGACCATAAGATGGACAAAACTATACTGAAAATCCTGTTGGTTTTGAGTGAGGCAACGAATTGGTATTGTTAAAACGTGCTAATGTAATAACAATTGAAACCAGTGGCAGGTAACGCATATGAATAGCGACGTTGACACAGGGGAGATATCGTAACATAAACATTACTACGGCCCGCCTTTTAAATTTTCAACCAATCACGGACAGTTTCCAATGGCGACAACAGTGATTGGCATCTAATTATCATCAATATTCATGTCCCACAAGTGGGGATTTTTCATGCCCTTTTGGACCATCGTGAAAACACCCGCCGAGGCCTTCTCTGATTGGTTCTTCGATCGGACAGTGAACAGTTCAAGATATATCGATAGCATGACGTGTTGTAACCCAACATGTTAAGTTAGATTTAAATGCAGTACTACGTAACATCGCAAGAGGGGCTCGTCGAGCTATCAATCACTCCAGTGCACGCGACAAAATACAGCTTACTATATAGATTTCTTTGTCTTCAGATTCTAATTTTTCCTTTCATTCTTTTTATTAGCTGACATTGTTAAAAACATTTTAGACGATGAATGACGTTGTCATAAATGCAGAAAAACGTCTGTGTTTCCGCATTTATAAGAATTAATTGCGAATAAAAGTTCAAGATTAACAAGGCAACTCTCATCCGCGCCCATCCTCATTTTTCCTAATTGTTTATCAATTCTACAGGAACGTTTTTACTAAGACAAGAGATTGTAACTCATATATTTCTGTGCTCTGATTTAGATAAAAATATTCATCAGATTGAATCCCTTCCTTTGATCCTACAAAATATTATCTAAAAGAGGTAGAATCTATAGTGATAATCCATACAAATTCAAATCAAAGAGCCAGCCGCGACACATGCACTCAATGAAGCTAATAATCGCTCGCGGAAGTTGTAGCTAAAATGATTCAGGGCGTTAACAGGTTGCCTTCTTGAGGTTTATTCTATAGATAGTGAGGTAATCAGGATACAATTTATAGTGATGTCGTGGTCCGACAAGGAAGGTCTTACAGATGAAAGCATCTTGCGGATATATAGCCACAAGCCATATTATTAACACAAAAACAACCTCACGTAACTACTGGCGACCCTTAAGCTTCCTTTATGTATACACTGTGTCATGCTACCATACAAATCTTGGGTTGTAAAAGCTAGCAATGGTGGCATAGAGGTTTTAGACCAGACTGTGTAGTGTCCATTGACATTGTAGAAATGTGTTTCTAAGTCTTACGATGCAATCGGGGAATACAATGCTCGTAAAAGACGGACATGAAATTACGACAGGTAGTTGCCTACCGTAACAGACAGTTTACGATATACAACTGACATGCGCTGCGTGAACCCAGCTTACTTATACAACAATTTTCAATCTGAAGTATATATTGATCGTATTTTTAGAATATAGTTACGATGGTTGATGTTTGTGAATGATACAAACTTGCTTAAATGGTTAAGAATTAGTTTTAAGTACTACTTATAAAAATGATATGTAATTCGGCGTGTGGCTGTGATAAACTTTTCATCGCTGATCATAATGATGGTGAATAACAATTCCTTCATTCATGCCTATACATAAATATTGCAGTAGAAGTTCAGAGATTTGCATTGGCCAATAATGTTCTGTTTTGACCTAAACCTAGTTGCAGGGACTTGATAAAACTCAACTGGTGAAAAAGGGCGAAAGGTATTTGCAAGGACATAGCAATCAGTCAATCACCGATTTGCCCAGTTTTGATAGCGTTTAAACGAATTATGAACGCTAGATTTGAATGGTCACCCAAACGATGTAGGCCACAGCAAGTAAACTTTATGGATGACATCATTAATTTTCGCCTGGTTTCAGAAGAAATAAAAAGCAATGTTTTTTTTATAAAATTGTCAACATGAAGAAAAATTATCAAATATGTTGTGTAGTACCCTAATTATGTAGAGGGGATACTAGCGAGGTAGCCATGACTGAAGTACTAGGCGTGAAACTAGTTGGGTAGTTGTGGCACCAATATTGAAGCCATGATTTTAGCAACTGTACTTTGTTAATGATTAAAGTCTAACACACTAGTGTCTCTTTTACTACCCCACCGCACGTTTTGAATACAGGAATGAACGCCTTGTTGGCTGTGATATCAAATTTGATTTTTCCTTCAACGTTTATAGTCTATATTTTAAAATTGTAGCCATCTTGTTTGTTTTTGTACTCATCTTGTTTATTTTTACCATATCTCACTATTTTTGCCGTCTGAAGAGGATGTCATCCTTAAAACTTAATAAATATGTGGCCTTATTGCTAGTACAGTGCTTGTGTACATCAAGAATAGCACCTAGATACAAGGACTTACCAAAGATCAAATCAACTGGTGAAAATGGGGACAGCAATCCAAGGACATAGCAATCATCGGTTTTGTCCAGTTTTGAAAAGCAGCTTAACGTATTATGAACGATAGATTTAAAGGATCCCCTTACCAGTGTAGAAATAATCCCTTGTGTTTGTCTAGATGAAGAATTGTGCACAGACAATGGTAACTATTCGGCCTGTAGTACACAGTTCCAGTAACATCCTTGACATTACTAAAACCCAAGTGAACTGTACAGAAACGTTCTTATAGGGACGATTGCATATGATTAAATTACAAATCATTCTCATCCAGGCTAGGCTGGTATACAAAACATAATCGGTGTAAACTTACTAGTGTGTCACACTACTCAGGCTAGAAATGTGAAAAAGTGTCCCGATGAAAAAGTGCCATCCCCCTGTAGAAATGTCCCCCTTGAAAAAGATTACCCCAGCAGCTATAATAGAATAATGTAGACTAGTTTCTACGTGTTAAAGTCAGACCTTAAAGTTAGCCTTTAGCTTTATAAATAATAAACGATAATATAAACCAACGTTTATATTATCGCGATCAATGTAAAGTTAACACAGAACAGAACTGCAGTACATTTAGCAATTCTATTTGGGATCTAAAATTCGCACTGTAGCTCTACTTTAAACGATATGTCAATTCTGTGTTCTATTTTGGAAACATGAGCTCATTGCCAATCACCAACCCCTCATGAAATGACGTCGCAGCTTACAGACAAAGACACACACTGTCACCCGTGAGACAGCAAGTTCATTTCCTGAAAGTCTTTGACAGCTGCTGTAGTCTTTATTCATGATCTATATACAGGTGTGGGGGGAAATGGCAGGGCTGTCATGAACAATATCTTACACAACGTTAGTTTATTTGAACCTTTGCTTTGTTAAACGTTCCAAGTTTATGTTGACGCTTATTCTCCGAGCAGATGTTGTGGTGGAAGATGATAACGTTTACAGACTGCTCGCCTTGTCTAAAAGCCATACGCTGTATGTTAGGATGGCTATTTACTTCAAAACAATATTTCATTCATAACAATTCATGATTGCAACGGTTTAGCAACATAACAGTGCATGTGTTGTTTTTTCTTGTTTTTATTTTATTTATGGAATCCTTTGTCGCCAGCATCCCTGTAGTGTCACTTTGTCCCTTTAGTATTTCGCTCAATTGGTTGGTAAATCATGGGAGACCCCAGTTCAAATCCAGGAAAGGGCATCTCGGTTGGGGTTGCACCTCTCTTTCGGAAGGGACGTCACGTCGACGTAAAATAGTGTTGGAGGAGGTGCCTCAAGTATGTTAAATGGGACGAGATAGCGACCCCTTCCTGCAAAAATATACCCTGCTACAGAAGCAGCATGGATATACTTGCTGACCTGTTAGCCTCTGGGTATTACAAGGTGAACAATGAACCCCATTGTGTTAGTGAAAGATTACTAGATGAGTGATCAATGCGAATATCCACGCTGCACATCCCCTTTCCCAAGAGGTCGTGTATACGTGACTAACGTCACACATCAGATACGCGGAAACTGGCACGGGGCTTTCCGCACAACTTCGACAGCGATTAGCCGAACCGGCTCATACCAGCCCTACGTCATGAATATTTTAGCAGATTCAAAAGTAGGCGGCGCCTCGATAGTTTAAAAAGGGGTAAAATCTTACGAGTGACCACAGGGAACCTTAGAAGACTAGAAGACGCTACTTCGACACATACTCGGTATACAACAAGTCTCGGCAAAATGGGGGTAAAAGTTACATCTGGAAGTGGACAATGCTCAGCATGGAAAGACACTACTGTCCAAGTGCAGGAAACAAATGTATCTTCATGGAAAGATTTGGCTGTCAGCGTTTCCAGCCAGAGGGGCCTGAAGACTGAAGTCTCCCGGTCAAGTCTCCTCGCCTTCCGCCTATACTTCATCGGGGTGACGGTGCTGGTGTGTGCCGCTGTGGCCGTTGCCATCCTCGGGGTGTCTACCACGGGGTCAGCGGGGATACCAACGACGCGCTCCGAACACCGGCGGTCAGCCGAGGAGGTAAGATTAAACTCAGCCATCACAATTGCTGATAGTATTACTCAATATGGATATATGAGATACAGAATGTCTGTTTTTGTTGGCTAGTGCAAGTCTTGATAACTCTGCAAGACCATGTTGTTCTACCACCAGTAACCTCTGTCAAACAGTAGGAAAATTGATAGGCCGATGAGTCTACGAGCTATGACATTTTCAGTTGCAATACGCCCTGTGTTCCCTCAATAATCGCGCGATTTTTAGGGATCGGCCGATGTTCGCAGGTCACCGAACCCCGTTTAAAGTGATAGAGCAGATTTTGTGGGCGAAATACGCTCGATTGTCTGGCAATGTTGAAATTCAGGGGCTTTCTAGTGATCAACAAATTTGGCAAGGTTAGTCAACTATGGCAGTAATAAATGATATTTCATTATTGCTAATTCTTGATAGAGGACTAACTGCAAATAACATAAAAGGGGGCACAAAATAGTGCACAACAATATAGCATGTGTCTACTCTAGTCTAAAAGCTAACTCTAAATTCTTACGTATCATGTTCGACTTCTTATTAACAAAAGGTCAACATAGGGGTGGGTGGGTTGGTGAATTCTTGAGTACGAAAGGAATCCAGGATTACATATCTATACATTATGTGATAGCCAATATGTCCGTTTAATTGAATGCATACATCAGGTCTCGAAGTTACATACAGATTCTTAAATCTGTTAGAACTGTCCCAATGAGATATGTACTTAAGTTCGGAGGACTACAAGTTGAGACACAGCTGGCCTACGGTTCGGTGACCTGTTACAAAACTTAGTGCTAGTCGACCCTGACATTATTACACTTAGTTGAACTCTAAGTATTTTTGTGAATTATTTTGTCTATTCTCTTGTCTCTTTCAGCTCAAATCAGCGTTAGTGTTTTTTTTTTTGTTTTTTTTGTGTTCTGGCAGTTTTTTTCCTGTTCTTACTAGCGTTTTTTGTCACGTAAAAATCACAAAATAACTTCGAGTAGAAAGCAGAATGTCACTGTGACCTCAAATCTGACCACCCCTATTGGTGTCACTGACCGGTAACAAAACCTATGGCTTTATCTGCCCTGACATTATCGCACTCCATTGAACTGAACAAAATACAGAACAAACCCGGCGTATTGCTTCCAGGTCAGTAGCGCCTTGTGTAGCGACGTCGACCGAGGGGGAACATACATTCCGTTGTTTGTGTTTTACAGGTGGAATTGTCCCTCAGTTAGAAACTTGTGTGCATTTTGCAGGTGGTCACACCGTTACGAATGTTTTTCAGGTGGAATAGTTCTAGTTTACGGGCTTGTACATGCATGTGTTTCAATGGTGGCGTTGTCCTTTATTTTAATGTGTTATGTGTTTTTATGAGCTTTTATGTGTTTTACTAGTGGAATTTTCTCTTAATTATGAGTTTCTTTTATTTGTACACGACGTGTAATTTTCCATTGTTTACGAGATTGTCTGACGGGTTGCATTGTTCTTGTTTACGAGCTTGTTTGTGCTTTACAGGTGGAATTGTCCCTTGTTTACGACCATATACGTGTTTTACAGGTGGAATTGTCCCTTGTTTATGAGCTTGTTTGTGGTTTGCAGGTGGAACCATCCATTGTTCACCAGCTTGTTTGTATTTGACAGGTGGAGCTAGTACGCCTTAGCGACGACAAAGCGAGAGAGACCGGGGCGTACTGTCTGGATGGTACCGTACCGGCATATTACCTTATGAGAGGTAAACATGTCATTTGCATCATATGACTATAGATATTATTCTTTGAATTCGTTTTTCTAATGGTTACGATTTTGGTACTGCCAAGGACACATACACAGAGCTAGATAGAATCGTCAGTTGGGATTCAGAGAGTCTTGGACTAATTACTAGTATTACAGACTTATAAATGTAACAGTGCTGTTATTGGCATCTTTTAAATTGCGTTTTATATGCAAGTTTGAAATGTTGTTGTGTCCCAAAGTTTTGCTACACAAATATAGACAAGGCGTTCTCCTATCGAGTCTCGTCCGTGTATTATACAATATATCTTAGAAAGGTTCTGCTTAATTTGTCAGAGGATTTCATTTTTGTGGTCTACGAGCCAGCTGTCATTCAATCAGAGAATCGGCGTACCTAGGTGATTCTGTGATTGGCTGACACCTGATTACAGGTCACGGCCTCAAAAGTGGAAACCTCATGAGCTCAGCCAGGTTTCGCAGAGCCTAAATCCCAACTTAGGACACAAGTGAGACTCTGTGAAAGACAATGAGACTATTTCTTTTGCTGCTGAACGAAAAAAAAACGGAAATCTTTCTTCTTCCTGAAGGATTTTCCGGCGGTGAGGATAAGTGGCGAATCTTTCTGGAGGGAGGCGGGTACTGTGAGAGCCTTGCCCGCTGTTATGCCCACAGCTTTACCGAGTTCGGCACGTCCAGAGTTCTCCGGCCTGTCCCTGCCGGCCTCGGGGGATTCCTGTCCAACAATCCGGACTTAAATCCGGAATTCTACAACTGGAACACAGTGTTTATACACTACTGCGACGGCTCTAGCTTTACAGGTACATGCAAGAAGTTAGTTAGGTTCGGTTGGGCTGGGTGGGTTGGCTGGTTGGTTGGTTGGTTTGTTGATTTGTTTGTTGATTGGTTTGTTTGTCTGTTTGCTGGTTGGTTCATTCATTTCTTTATTTCTTTTCAGGCAACAAACCGGAACCGGTGACCTACAGAGGAAGGACGTTGTATTTCCGAGGCAGCCGGATCCTTGACGCCATCTTGAATGAGCTCCTCGAGAACAGGGGACTTCAAAACGCAGAACGGGTGATCCTTGCCGGCAACTCAGGTTAATTTATTCGTCCAAACATAAATAGAAATGTACCAGTCCGTCATTCTTTTTAAAGCCATAAAGGTCCTCATTCAGAAGCCATATCAAACTTTACCGACAAAACAAAATCAGTTTTTACTCATAAAATGTATTCATCTTAACTACTGTCCACTACAGCTGGGGGAATGGCTGTGTTCCGCCATGCTGATCACGTGAGAAGTATGCTGCCGCCACGTGTCCAGTTTGCAGCATTACCCGGCTCTGCCCTGTTCGCGTGGGATCCCAGCCTGATCGAGAGGTTCATCGTACGTCATGCAACCCTCCACGGGATGTTAGGTAAATACTGATCTCCCATAATGATGGGATGCACAGCTCTATAATGATATGTGAAATCTTTCATATTTCTCTGTGAATAATTTCAAGAGGTTGCTGAATTGCTGGATAACAAGATTCTTGTTACAGTAACCTTTTGCCACCTTCCACATGATCGTGAATTCTGACTGGTTCATAATTGGTACTGCAGCTAAGGTGTTGCTGGTTATAGGTGCGGTTACAAACAGACGGTATCCAAAGCGACTGTATATCTGGATCGTTAATAAAGAACCATTCATATGTCTTTCAAATACACTGAGGTCAGAGGTCAGGAAGATGGCTGCCCATGCTTTTAATTGTGTGAGTAGGATAGGGTTTTAATTTGCTGAAAACCAGTTTCCACTCAAACCATTGTTGTACATTGTGTGATTGTAAGATTGCTAATAACTTAGAGAATATGCTATTAACGATTAATTGCCGAAAAGTTTAGCTTTAGAGTGATTTTGGTCCTGTATATCATCCCGCTCGCATTCACTATGTGCAGATGGGGAGGGCGCCATTCTTCCATTACCTCTGATTTCTCCCTGCCCATGCATGTTTGTACCTATTGATCATAAGTAGTCTCATGCAACGGCAGTATTGATATTGATATTAAGTTAGTGGCTATGCTTAAGTGAAACATTGTTATTTGACAGCGCCGGGTCAGCGGCTGCGTCACTACTGTAGTTAATTAGATTAACTGTTTTGTATTGGTGTTTAAGATATTTGTGGTTAGCTGTTTGTAACATTCTATTATCAGATTCTCAGAGTGTATCCATATTTAGCTTATTCTAGCATCAGTCTGATTTGCCGGAGTACCGCAGTCATATCTCACTGGAATGCTGAGTGAATATTGTCATATGTGAGTGGTGAGCTACTTACTAGTAGGTTTATCTTGCCTCACTGACCAGTTTATACAAGCAACCAAGATGTGTTTCCCAGCCTGTGTCAGGCCACAGTTGTACTGTGAATCGCATAAGAAAGCTCGGAGGGGCACACGGGGAGGTGTGAAAAGGAAGGAGAAACACTGTCGGATAAAAACTGTAGTTGGTAATAGAAGCGATCAGTATCATACTTCCGGTAATCTGTTGCCAGATAGGGACAGTACAAAGTCAAGTAGCAGTGCACATGTGAAATGTAAGTCTCTACCCTCTGTATTATTATCAAATGTAAGATCCTTTATGAACAAGAAAGATGAACTAGAAGCCATCTTAGTAAGCTACTCAGTACAAATTGCCTGTTTAACTGAAACTTGGACTAACTGTGACATCCTCGATAATGTAATGTCAATGTCTGGTTACCAGTTGTACAGAAGGGACAGGCAGGGACAGAGAGGGGGTGGAGTGGCAACTTTCATCTCACTGGACATTCCTGCGCGTAGACTGTTAAATCTCGAGTGTAATGAACTTGAAGTTATGTGGATCCAACTGCGACCACACTGGCTCCCAAGATCTGTCCCGGTGCTGTTTCTCGGTGTGTTATACCATCCTCCAAGGAGAAACAACAAAGAGGGGATTAACGAACTGACCAATTATCTCATCTCCACAACTGACTATATTCGCAGTCATCATCCCCACGCTGGTCTTCTACTATGCGGTGACTTTAATGGCCTACCTCTGCGACAACTTCTAGCTGCTCATCCCGTACTGAAGCAGATTGTCAAGCAGCCGACTAGGGGGTCAGCCACCTTGGACATTATCTTAACCAATCTGGCTCATCATTATTGTGAACCGAGGATCATCCCGCCGATCGGGAACAGTGACCATGCTTGTGTTCTCCTTCAGCCCTGTGTTCCTGTTGTAAGGCAGACATCTGTGAAAGTGTCCCGCAGACTGATCTCATGCTCCAGGAAGAGGGACTTTGCCGTGGCCCTTGCCATGCTGGACTGGTCTGTTGTTTTTGAGTCAGCTTCCGTGGAGGAGAAGGTTGCTAAGTTCTACTCCATCGTTATGTCTCTGGTAGACAGCCACTTCCCTGTCAAGACCAAGACTGTACAGACAAACGACCCTAGTTGGATTACAAGCAGAGTTAAACGGGCCATTGCTAGTAGACAAGCTGAATTTCAGCGACATGGTAAGTCTACTCTGTGGAGACGTCTTAGAAACAAGGCACAAACCACAGTAAGACAAGCTAAAAACTGGCACTACCGGAATCACATCCAAAACCTGCAGAGTGAAAACCCTCACAAATGGTGGAGCTTTATCAACAAAGAACTTGGTCGCTCACGTGTGAACGGTACACGCGTCACCATAAACGAGCAAGCGGATGGGCAAGTGGCTGAGAAGGTCAGTGAACGCTTTGCTGAATCCTGGTGCCAGAGCCAATGTCTCCACATGTTCCCGCTACCTCTTACTGAACCTGGCCCGGACCTTTGCTCCATTGGGGAGGTTAAGGCTCTCCTGAAAGCCATTAACCCCAAGAAGTCTTGTGGACCAGACAACTTGCCCAATTGGATTTTGAAGGAGTTTGCCGATGACTTGTCACCAGTAACTACTCACTTATTTAATGCTTCTTACCATGAAGGCATTGTACCAGCAATATGGAAGTCAGCCAATGTCGTCCCAGTGCCCAAGTCTGCTGGATCGTCTGACGTCAGCAACATGAGACCGGTGTCTCTCCTGCCCGTCATGGCTAAGCTACTAGAAAAGTGCATCCTTAAAAGACTGCTCCCATCGCTACGCGCAGTTATTAAGAACCAGTATGCTTACATGCGTGGATCGTCTACTACAATTGCTCTTGTACGCTTGGTCCAAACATGGTTGACCGCCCTGGACTCTAATAAACCAACCTTAATCCGTGCCATCTTTGCCGACATGAGCAAAGCGTTTGATCGTGTCGATCATGCCCTGCTACTTCAGAGTGTGGTGAACCTCCAGCTTAGCTCGAGAATGACATCATGGATCCACAACTACCTAATGGACAGAAAGCAGAGAGTTGTCGTGAATGGAGACCGGATCGGAGCTCCTGGCGGACACTGACTTCCGGTGTCCCACAAGGGGGAGTTATCTCCCCGTACTTGTTCCTACTTTTTATGAGTACCCGGCATACAGTTTACCAGGACACTCTCGACGTGGGTTATGCCGACGACGTCACACTGTCCAGAATTCTGCTGGCACTGAAGGCCGACGAGGACACGACTGTGGAGGAAGAGTCGTCCAATCTCGACTCTTGGGCTGGTCGTCACAGGATGATCCTTAACGGCAAGAAGAGCATGCAGCTTCAAATTTGCTTTTGCAAAAGCATTCCGACGCCACCTACTCTGATTCTAGGGGGGGAAGCAGTACCCGTCGTGGAGTCAGCTAAAGGTCTAGGATTCATCCTTGACAGAGGTCTAACCCTCAACGACCAGGTTACGTCGATGGTGACCAAGGGCTCACGCAGACTTTACTACCTACGTGTCCTAACCAAACAAGGCATGTCGGTGTCCGACCTTGTACAGGTGTATACGGCCCTGGTCAGGCCCGTACTTGAGTATGGCCATGTTCTCTTAGTCGGTTGCACCAAACAACAAGAACAGTTAATCGAGAAAGTGCAAAGGAGAGCACTAAAGATCATCTCTCTGGGTGGCAGGAGAAGTGTTCCGGATTTGCCCACACTCAAGGAGAGACGTGAACTCGCTGCCATTAAGCTACTCAAGCAAATGATGAACCCGGATCACCCGCTACATGACATGGTCCCTCCGGTCAGGTCAGAGGTCACTGGGAGGTCACTTCGAAGCTCATGTAGTATCTCGGTCCCAAAAGCAAGGACCTCCAGACTGCGCAACTCATTCCTACACTATACAATCAGACTGTACAACAAATCAATGACTGGTGCCTAAGTGTTTTATTTGTCTATGCACTGTGTATGTCATGCGTACTGTACATGTTGTCTAGTCGTTGTAAGCATTTACTCTGAGTCACATTGTAAAGATCAACGGCATTCAGAGATGCTTCTGCTAAGAATTAATCTCTGTAAGGTTGATTTTAATTGAATAAAGAAAGAAAGAAAGTAAATGAAAATACACGAAATACAGTGCAAAAGCATGCGGCTTATCAAAATATCTATATTTATCTATTGCAGATGGACCAGATTTCCCAGCATGCACAGGGGCCTACCCACAGAGTGAGCGCTGGAAGTGTCTCCTACCGCAGTTCGCCGTGACGCAGGTCCAGTCCCCCATGTTTGTTCTTCACTCTGCCTACGATTCCTGGGTTCTTCGGAACATCCTCGGTATCGACTGTCTTACACAGGCGTGCTTTGATGTACGCTGGCGGTGGACAACCCTACAACTTCATAGATACAAGCTTTGGGGACTAATCGTTAGGCTTAGCGCCGGACAAGGAGCTTATATACCCAGCTGTACCGATCACTTTCTGCTAGAGAGCACGGCCTGGAATAGGCTAAACATGAATGGTAGAACCCCCATGGAGGCGTTCGCTGATTGGCTGTATGGACGATCGACGAGGCCAAAGGAGATAGAGAGTAACACAAACCTTAACCCAACTTGTTAAGAACTTTTCATCCGAACGACAGTCTCGTTCATTCATGACGATGATGATATTTATCTGAAAAAATGTGTTCTGCATATTAAGTAGATCTGAATAATCTTTCTACTTCAAAGATCAGTTATGGGTATGTCTGTGTAAGAATAACCATCAATCAGTTCTATGATTTTCTTTTCGTTATACATACCTATTCCTTTATTTGGATTTAACTTTAAGTTGAACATACGTTGTTTTTCATATCTTTGTATATCTTGTTTGCGGTGACTTGCGCACATGTTATGTTTGGCTATGTAAATAAAGCAAACTAATGAAGTACAATTTTATAATGTTTAATAATAAAGTTTATCAACTGGGCTATCGTTTTGGTATCAGTTCCTGTGTCAGATTTCACGTTTTCATCGTGAAGACGACGATGCAACTGTTAAGGTGTATCAACCCTACAGCAATAGACACAAAGAGTATCCTCCAATTGAATCCCATTATCAACGATTTAGAAAATAGTATTAAACCCCAACGATGTACTTAGAAAAAAGATTGATTTTTTTTTTTAAATTGTGAACAACAAAACTATACAATTCGCAAGAACACGTGTTTAAAATATCAGGCGTCTCTAACTCTCGCGAGTTTACGTTCTGAAGTGATTGGTCATCAGTATTGATCATGAAGAAGTTCAAAGTGGTCGTTAGAATTTTGATCCGTGCATGCCTTCATGTTGGAGGAAAGTTTAGCATTGTACAAATGTACTAACAAACCGCTTGTCTTTTTGGGCAACATTGCATGCATGCGCAGCTCACGTCTGTTTTGCTAGGGGTCGCTTGTGTACAAGCGACAATGCGCTTAGGTTCATTGGCACATATAACCAGATGACCTGACCTCAGTATCATTACACACCCTTTTAATAATCTCTTCTAGGAAAAATAAAAGGGCATGGAAACCAGAGATTCCTTCCTATTGAAACGCAGACTTGAATTACATCAAGTAGGTGGTAGAGTGAACCATGCCTTTAGAAAAGCGTCTGTGAAAGAATTCATTAAGAGATCTAGCAATTAAAAAAACTACTGTCTTCTGTGTGGCTTTTTAGTACGTATGCAAAATGAGACAATTGTTTATGTCGGTGTGGAGAGAGATCTAAGATTACTTGGCGGATGTTGCTTTTTTCAGCGTCTATTTGTTTCTATAATATTGCCTTCACCAAAATATTATCAGGTGCCGTGACATCCGGGTCCTACGTGCATTTACGAGGCTGTATCGACGTAGGCTTAGTTCGGTGGCGGAGAAAACAACGTTAGCAGGCACAAGAACACTAGAGGAGTTACATACAATAATGACAACAGGCAATGGCGATATCACACGACCCTAAGGAGCCTGCTAGCGGGGCTAGTACGTGATACCAAGACGGTGTTTTTGGAGAACAGACAGAAGACTCACTGCAACTACGGACAAAGGTATGGTACAGATCTGTGTTCGTCTCTTAGACGCTGTTTTCCATTAGATCTAGATTGCGATTGCTGAGGTGAATTGAAAATTGGACGTCAGTAGTTAGATCTATGTTACCCTTGCTTAGATATATCAAGGACGTTATATTGGATATATGTTACCCTAGCGTAGATCTATGTTACCCTTGATTCATAGTAAAATCATAAAATCTACGTCAGGTCTAACGTGTAATGTATAAGATACGCATTGTTTGACGCCTAGTTTCTCCTTTGTTAGTTCCTGGTACAAGTTGTTTTGTCGACGTGCTACCTATCTGTAAAGATGTGTTGATTTAAGTTACTGTAAGCCCTAATCATTCTTTTAACGAAAATATGCATACAAGACGTATAAAGAGGTGGAAGCAGTATTTCGGTCAATGACAATGTAAAATCACTCAAGAAATTCTTCCAAAACTACTACTTGCCATCCTTGTGACGCTTTCTGAAAAATCATATTATCTTTATGGGCATGTACACATTATAACCACTGCGGCATCCGGGTTAAGCTAAGGGCGCAACCAGCCGTACGTGCAATTTGTCCGTACGTTTTCTTGGGAGGCCACGTCTACCACGTATTTCTGAAAACGGTCAGGATGTATAGGGCAGGCGCGTCGCCCGTACTGGCACGTACGGGGGCGAATTCGCAGTCCGATGACACACAAGGTTTTGTCTGCACATTAAGTTTGACATCGTGTCTGCGTGCTCCAAAATCCGTCGGATTCCCTACGAGTTCGTACGGAGGCGGTATTTACCACGTACGGATAAAAAAAAATGATTGCCCACGTTTTGGCACGTAGACAGTACGTATTCGCATGTACGGTTGGTTGTATCCTTAGCTCTATATATAGCTTTAGAGAGGGCGGTGTATGCCGTTTTGACCAAAAAAAAATGTCAACAAGACTGACAGTTACGAGAAGTGAGTTACAGATCACTAGAAGTGTCGTGGGTAGGGATAAAAATGGACAAAATGAAATTTTCTCAATTTTGTTTATTTTAACATACACGTAATCACACACACACACACACACATAACACGCACACACACACGCATACACATACACACACTCATATGCACACTCACACATACACACAAACACTGACACACTATCATATTCGACCTTATTTCTCAACATCTATCAAATGTTACATTCTCGAGCAATCCCTCAAATTACACAGTGACACATAAAAAGGCAAACACATTATTGAACAATTTCTGAATAGCCAATATAAATTATGCATAAACTTGAACCATATACATTTGGCTAATCACACTAAAGCTAATGAAATGATCATCGGATAAATTTCTTCATGAAATATTCATAAGCAGTAGGCATGAAATGTGGTCTGTAAACATGTACAGAGAAAACGTGCTCTGAAGACGAAACAGTAGCTTAGCTTAAGCCAAAAGTGCGGGTCTACTCATGCGTATATATTCAAGTCCGTATGATAAGGTCCGTGTGGAGTTCTTGGCCTCGCTGGAAAAATGAGAAAAATTGGAAAAATAAAAACACATAACATTCCAGATGAGTTAGCTGGCCAAGGAGTATGGTCTGATCTTTCTAGTAAACGTAACATAACGTAACGTAACGTAACGTAATGGCCTTTATTGCACATTCATGCCCTATAATTAATTCTGTTTTCTTTAGCCAGGGTAGCCCAACTCAGTGTATCACACTGCTTTACAGTGGGGCCCTATCGGGCTAAGTACAGACATATAAATACAAAAGGTCGTAATACAGTACACATGGTGACATTAAGATGGTTTCTAAGACTAATCTAAAACTATTCTAATAACATTACATTTGTTCGGCTTTTTCTCGTTTCTTAGTAATGTTAAAAATGTAGCTTGAGATGTGTTTAGTTTAGTTGAAGTTTGTGGTCGGTTCTTTTCGGTCCAATATAGGCAGGCTACTTAATAAAAGTATGGCTTCTTCCCCGCAAACTTTACCAAAACCAACAAATGTCAATACGCAAATGGTTCCGTTGTCTGCGCCTTCATGTTACGGTTGACTTTGTGTGAAGGTCACAGTCATTCAGCCGATCATCCGGGTGATTAGTTGTCATGGCAACGGAAGGGTAGGGACACAGGCATGCGATAGGTACAGCTCACGGTATGTGCATTTACCTGGCAGCTGTGTTTAGTATTATACCTAACAACGACAAGGTCAGGATAGGAACGTGAGATCGTTCCAATTAAAGGTCTGGTGCGAGTAAGGAGATACGACAAATTCTGAGTAAAGGTAGGTGAAGGTAGTCCTATAGTCTTTTTGAGTCTGAAGAGGCAGTGAGCTGTTATCCACTGTGTCTAGGACACAGTATTGGCAATCGGACCCCATCCCTCTTCTTCCACCGCCTTTTACCTCCTCAACAGAAGTCAGGTACCAATTTTTAAAATGGGGTATAAGTCGTGTTCAGTCCCTTCTTAACCAAGAAAATAGCACAACATAGTGGTGGCATGTTAGGCGATTCGAAGCCAGGACTTCTTGGACGAACACTTAACCGTTATGTCAATATATGAAAATACGATTCTCACTTAACAGGTAATTCTGCCAACAAGATCTGTGTATCTTACTTAAGATCACATGAATGCATGTGTTGCGTTTTCACACATTTTGAAGGAGGTTCATATTATTGAGTTAGCTTGGTACAATTACAACGCGTCCAAAATTCCCATGTGCTGAACATTCACCCGTTATTTGATAGGACAGTACATGTATCAGCTTTCAATAGAGTCTAGCCCGAGGGGTTAGTATGGAGTGACTGTGGAAATCGCCTATCATTCCACGGGTATTTGTTAGCAAGAGATGTCCATTTGTGGGACCGTTACACTTTTCAACTCACAGCTGCGCAAAACGCCACTGTTGTCCCTTCCGACATCTGTTAGAAGGTGAGTTGGAAGTGCACGTGTACGTGACGGCTTTAAACGGGGGGAGGGGAGGGGGGAGGTGTGTGTGTGTGTGTGTGTGTGTGTTGGGGGCGGGGTCGTGTTCTGTATGTGCCTTTGGTATGCGTTGGCCACTATCAACTCACAGCATATCAAAGCAGTAATATATAATACTTGGACTAGTACTAGAGGATTAATGCTTCATGAATTTTTTTCACCTCCGTGAAAGGAGGGTTACATTCTGGCAGAAGGTTTTAAAATTGTCCGAGTTTTGACGCAGCTGTTTTTTTACGATCGGTTAGGTAGATATTTATGTATTTTGGCACATGGCTGGGCGGTACCTGTATGATAATGTACTTTTTCTGTTTTGATCGTAACGTTCTTTATAGTCAATGTAACATTTCTGAAATCAGCCGTATTTTCGTTGCATTTTGGGACAGGCCAGTGATAGTTGGATTGTAGGGTAGCCTGTGTTTACACAATCTATGGCTCAAACAGTTCCGTGGGATCGCGATTTTAGTCAGGCTTGGTTATTGGGCTCTTGGTAATGGCAGACATGATGTAATATTGTAAGTCCTTATCTGACGATTGATATAGAACACAGCTGACCACTGGGAACTCTGGTGCCTGTGTTTGTTTTGCTTTAATCACAAATGAATTGGACAACTGACGGGTCAATTATTTGTGTTTAAATGGCAGCTGTTGCGGCTTTTATATGATACCACATTCGTGTCAGTTATCGATTATTGTGTGTAATGAGGTGGCTTGTTCCGCTAAGTAGTAATTGTAGGAACTTACCGCATAGAGTTTAGGTGTACGTATGTGTCGTGGACTTGGCAGTAAAAGGTAAGTCATACTCTATACTCTATACTCTAGATCTAGATGTTTTGTGAGCTATATTTTATATTTTTGTGTAGGATGATGTGTATCGGCGTGAAAGTTGGCATGAAGAACGCAGAACTCCATTGTGTTATCTTGTTTATTTGGGCAACGGTACAGTCACCTTGAAGACTGCGCCCAGAGAGCCAGGGCCACATACTTGAGAAGGCACGAGTTCTTGACCCTAACTTAATCCCCTACGCATTCTTTGGAACAGAATTATTCATGTGCGAGTCAACTGAGATTAGAAACATGTCTTTCAGTAATAAATATAATACCACTCGGTGAATTCGCAAACTACTGTCTACCATCCGTGCAACGTTTTCTAAAGATACACATGTATCATATTTCGTGCATATGCACACAATGTATTAGGTAACCGCAGAGACGCCAGGGTTAGCAGAGGTTACAGGCCGGCAGGTATATAAAACATTAGCCTCTACCAGGCTACGTGGTCGGTTGTCTAATTGCAGAAATTGAATAGATAGGGCCAATAGTACGCTAGGGGAGCCAGCCGGCCGAGTAGAACCATTATCCGAAACGTGGTTACAAACTACTCTCCAAGCAAAGGTTGGTGGGAAAAATCGTGACCTATTTCTTTCATATTCTTTTTTTGGACCGGCCTTCCCACCAACGGTCGAAAAAAAATTATGAAAGGAAATGGTCACGATTTTTCCCACCAACCTCTGCTTGGAGAGTACTTGTTGCAACAGAAAGCATATCTGTATCTGTATCTGTATCTATATAGCCGGTATAATCGCCGTTCGGCGTAACACACCAGCTTCGCAGGCACGCGGCGCGGCAACAGCTGGTTATATTGCACCGAACGACTCGTTACCCCTAACATTTGCACATCTATCTGCAAGCGTTCTTTAAAACTACCGAGAAAAGATCCCCTACTGTACTTGGTGATAACAAGTTCCACTCTACGATAGTTCTGGGAAAGTACGAATTTTTGAACACATCAATCCTAGGTTGGTAACTCTGGTATTTGAAGGCATGACTGTTTCTTGTTCTTTTTTGAGCTGGTATTAGATACTTATCCGTTGGTACGTCCACCAGTTTATTGGTCATTTTGTACATCATGGAAAGTCTGGACATTTTCCTTCTGTCTTCAAGTGACATCCACTGCAAATCTGTTTTCGTTTTGGTAACACTAAAACCCCTGTTATAGTTGTTTGTGCAGAATCGGGCAGCTTGGTTCTGTACCCTTTCAAAGTAATCACAAATGAGGTATCAACACTCCTTTTTTTAAACACTGCTGTCATCAAAAACAAAACAACTGACATAAGATTGTGGGAAAATTAGGTACTGTTCTCAGATGTTATTGGAGAAAATTTAATGAGGCTTTAATAATGAACTAAACTAATTCATTGCCCGTTTGAGAACATGTTCTAATATCTGAATTGTTTGTCTTATAGAGTTTAAAGAACCAACATGGAGACTGCCACAACATTTGGAATGCCTGCTCATATGAATGACCTTGGGGATGTTGAATCATCTTCAGAGCTCAAGTGCAAACTATGCACCAGTACCTTCTGTGATGCGGAGACCCTGCAAGCACATACAGCCAGTCGCGACTGTGAGCGGCGCTTTAAGTGCGAGGTTTGCGACAAGCGGTTCCTTCTGAAGCATCATCTCAAGCAACACCTGCTCACTCACACCGGTGAGAGACCATACCTGTGTGGTCAGTGTAGTCGACGCTTCACTCGCTCTTCCGATTTGAAGAACCACCTGCGTGTTCACACCGGTGAGAGACCTTACCAGTGCGCGCAATGCGACATGGCTTTCTGTCAGCAAGGTGACTTGAAACGGCACATTTTCACGCATACCGGTGAGAGACCACACAAGTGCATGGAATGCCCGAAACAGTTCAGCGTGGCAACCGCCCTAGCGGAACACATGCGAACTCACACCGGTGAGAGACCATATAGCTGTAACTCGTGCAGTAAGCAATTTTCTCGCCTGGGAGACTTGAAACAACACACGAGGACACACACCGGTGAGACGCCATTTACCTGCAACGTGTGTGACAAGTCTTTTACGTGGCGGATCGACTTGACGAGACACAAAAGAACACACACAGGTGAAAAGCCGTACCAATGTGATGTCTGTAACAAGCGGTTTAGCGTAATGAGCACTTTAGCATCCCACAAGCGGTCTCACACCGGTGAAAAGCCATATCAGTGCCAGGAGTGCAGAAAGCGGTTTACTCAGCTTAGCAGGTTAAAGGACCACGTGCGCATTCATTCCGGCGAGAAACCGTATAAGTGCGGTGTGTGTGAGAAGAGTTTCACCCGACTGGGACACTTACAACAGCACACTCTCGTTCACACCGGTGAGAGACCATTCTCCTGTGAACAGTGCAAAAAGACGTTCGCACAGATGAGCGATTTAAAAAGGCACATTCGCGCGCACACCGGTGAGAGACCATACGCGTGCGATCGTTGTCCGAAACAGTTCAGTCTTCTCGACAGCTTGAAGGAACATATGCGGACTCACACCGGTGAGAGACCACATACATGCCCGGAATGCCACAAACAGTTCACACAGAACGGGTCCTTGGTGGAACACATGCGAAAGCACACCGGTGAGAAACCTTACGAATGTGACGAGTGTGGCAAGAAATTCGCCAGGCTGAATGGTGTGAAGCAACACATGAAGACACATTGTTAGATAACACAAAAGAACGACTGGTGGACGATCAATTTGTATTTCATATCGTACAATTGTTTATTCTAGATCTGTTTATTTATCACAATGAATATAAGGTGGACAATCGTTTTTGCATGCACAATGAGATGTTCTTCCGTGCCCAATACTTCAGTGGGCATCTTTCAGTGTTGAGAAACTATGGAGTTGCGCTCTGGAAATTTCTGAGCTTTTATTCTGGTGCAACGTTTGGTGCGGCTGGACAGGACAATATGGGAATACACTTGGCCTTCATACAATGCACCTACCACTCATACTACCAGCTTAGGCCGTATCTAATGACAGCCAGAATGCCGTGGAATTTTTAACTCTCTAGAGACTCGTAAGACATTTTCACTTGAATATCTACCCATTGCATTGAACAGACTTGCAATCATTGACCGATCTCTCAAAATCATGGAATGATCGATAGAATATTGGGTGTATTTAATTACTGCCGACGATGTTATCAAGAAAAGCTAACAGACTTGTCGGCCGAACGATTTTTCTATTGCATGACGGAGACTTTGAAACGAAGTGCAAATTCGCTGTGAAAGCCGCCTGTTCTAACCTCTCTGTAGCTATTGTTGAAGACCTAAAGAAAGTATCTTGTAAACGTAATTTAACGAACTTTTGGACATGAAAGCAATTTAGGTTATGTTTCTTGCCATATGTTCTATTCAGATAGTATATATTCTGGATTGGCAGAGAGTGGAGTTTTATATTGCATGCGCAAGCTATAACTGGTGATTGGGTGTTTCATAGATACATAGGAGTGAACATATCGATAGCATCTATTGTAATTTAACTTCAATCTTGTTGTTTTGTGATCTGTAAATGTATAAGTATACAACGTCACTCTTCAGTTATGAATAAAATGTTGGTATAAATGTTACATTTGAGTGACGTTTCTACCATTGGCACAGACGACAAATCGTATACTATATTTTCTGAATATTTACATAACAAGGCAACTATACGTCTTTTGTCGATTAGATAGTTGGACGATGTCCAATGGCAACGTTTTTAATCAAGTGTAACAGGAACGACAGAATGTCCACGTCTGCTGCTGGTTGAGGCCGTTCTCCTCGGTCTCGCTAGAGGTCGCTGTTGCACCTTGCAGGATGAACCCGCGAGCAGTGAGCTTGTCAAAGATCTCCACGGCCTTCACCACGCAGTCGCTGTAGTACTGGCTGCGGAATTTCCCGGATGTTGTTCCCAGGGTTTCTTCGAGAAGATTCCGAGCGCCGAAGACGCCGAGGGAAGATCCTTCCGGGCTGACATCCAGAATCACACAGATGTTCCCCAAACCGGCCTGGAAAAATTGTCATTATAACTGTTCATTGAATTTGGTAATACAATAGCGCAGATACAGGACTTACATAACTCAATTGTGAAACAATGGTAACATTGTGTACAGTGTATGTCAATTTGTACAATGTAATTGGAATGTATAGCACCCAAACTTCTAGATTGAAGCCAATTATCTTTATAGTACTGTATAAAAATTACATAGTGACGAAAATCTAGTAATATAAACCCAAGCATGTTTTTTGCATAACATTAAAACATATCATTAGTTTCAATAAGGGGCTTTTAATTTTGCATTATAATAGAACCGAAGGCATAGCTACTCTTGCCTTTACTAAGACAATCAATGGCAGAATAGTCTTACTCTGTATTTTGCTAAGGCAACTCCCAACCCTGGAATCTGGTAGTACTCCGCCTCGGCACACAGTAGGTCAAAGTTCGGGAACTTTGACGGGAGATTGAGCTGCCCCGTGCGGAGATAGTTCAGCACGTAGCGGAAAATCTCCCCGTCCCGATCCAGAAAGTAGTTCCCTCTGTCATCCAACATGGCGGACTTCTGTCCGCCGAACAGGACCCCGAGGGTGCTGTCGGGATATCTGGTGAGGGTGGAGAACGCGGTAGTGTAGATGTGACCACCGACGTTTAAGGTAACCGGCTTGTCGCTGTCGTTTAGGCGCTGGTAATCCATGACGTTGTCACTAAGCCTGCAAAGATATGAAGAGACATGGAGTCAATTGCCTTTTGTTCTAACATTTTGGAAACCTTTGTAACAATCTAACATTAGCACGAAAGTTCATGTGTGTTGGTAGAATACATTATAGAAAAAAAAATGCTGAACTTTACTTCCAACACTGAATTAACTATAGGGACTTACCCCTCTAAATTTTCGGTCAATCTCCGTCGACCTTGTTCACAGAATGACCCTTTCTAACTCCAGCAGTGATAAGACATATTGTAAAATCAAGTACGTGCGCCGAACAAAAATTTCTTACGGTATTGAACTCGGGATAAGCTATTTGTAAGATTGAAAGCATTCGCAAGTGCAGCGTAATGAAACCTTGTACATACAAAAAGCTTCGTGATAGCATCTGACGAGAATAAAGAGGTCGCCTGTCGACTCAAGCGATACGCTAAATCAATATGCCCCGCAGTTGGTATTCAGGACGGCAAGAGAATCCGATAACATTCTACTTAGAAGGCGTCTGCTGAAGACTTGATGCACTTTTCCCTTCATGTAGTTGACGGCGGCGTCCTTTAAAGTGGTCAATGCCAAGGTTCAGCCAAGGCAACCCTACCTGTCAATATGCAGGCACTAATGCGAGTGCTGTCAGCGCTATCAAATATTCTTCAAGATGATAACAGAAAGCTATGCTGTGTTCAATGCCAAGTCAAATCATTAACGTTCTTTTGTCGTAAATTTTCATTACTGAAAAATAAAAGTAGATTACATCACTAAGGGACAGCTACAAATAAAATAACGTCTCGACGGATAAGATATTCATAACTAATTTTTAATGATAAACCTGTTCATGATAGCTTCCCGTGCCTGATGAACGCACCCAAATGGCCCATGTGATAAAATCTTCGTTTCATTTTGATTATCAATCGCTTCGTAAATTTTACAAGCAAAAGTACTAATTGGAAAGGATATTATGATTATTAGAGTTATAGTACCTCAACCATAGGTCGTTGAACCTTATAATTACTTTTATACAAATGAGACCAATTCCAGCTGACAAGCCCCAAAGGAAACTACAGATATGCATGGCAGAAATCCAACTGTGGGACATGTCTAGTCATGGAAAGTAATTTCATCTCAAGGCGCCAATATCAACCATTATGGAAGAGGACAAACCTTTATACCTGCTGACGAAATGGGTGTGGGATTCTACGCCTTTGCCAGAAAGAATACTTAAAGAATCTCACGCATACGTGAAATATTCTGACTTTCTCGTAAGTCTTAATTGTAGATTATTGGATACGCAAATAAGGTATTGACCAACATGGCATGTGTCAATATTTTAATTAATCACATCTTGACATTTTACGTGACTGGAATACGGAAAAAATTCAGAAAATCTTGTTGCCATCTAAATATCACACAGGTCCCCGTGAATTTGGAAAACAAAAACCATACCTCCCCCTGGATTAGCAGTCTCTGCCATTGACCCCATGACCTGGGATGTCTGTCATACCTGATACATTTTATTTCCTGTCAGTCCAGGAAGTCTGCTCTTTGCGATGACACTCACTTCCTGCCATTATACTGACAATTCAAATACGTACGAACACAATAGAACACAAGCAACCAGACATACCGAAAACAAAGTCTCTGTTCACGAAGGCATTAAGTACGTTTAAGGATAACTACGTTAGCGCCGTTGATGAATATATGTTTTAGGTTTGCCTTGAGGATATTTAGCCAAGGCGGCGTAACAAGGCTTCTCCTAATGAAACATGGTTGCTCATAATGTCGCCAAAAGGGGCCCATCAATCTTCAGTACGGAAGCCATAATTTGTTCATTAATCACGTTTTCATTCAGGGTAATTCGGAGATTGGATATGCGGGGTATGCATACTTAGATGAAGATGCATGTCTTTCCAAACAAAGCCTCAAAACATCTGAAGTTCTGCATACAAACTGATATCTTTCTTAAAGCTATTGCAGACAACCACTTTGAATTCACTGTCGATGCAAGAGCAGTCCTATTTTTGTTCTCTCACCACCAGACTTCTTTCACAAGTTTCCTAGTGGCCATTATTGATTTTTTTCAGTCGCACGTAAAAGCTGTAATAGATTTTCACACCGATATATCGACGGGATTTCAACGATGTTGCTAGTCTTTCTTACTGCAGTCTATCAACTGGCATAGTGTCCCTAGCCTTGATTGTAAGATTAGCACATTCTGAATCATTTATAGCCTCTGTTGCGTTGCAGTCTTCGAACGGGGCTGGTTCTGTTTGCTGTGGAATGGAGTTTGCTGTGGAATGGAGTTTCGCCCCGTCTCGAGACAGCAAACTCCCTTCCCGGGGAAACTCCACAAAGAGAAGCACAAGAAAACCTAGCCAACTTTGAAAATCGTGAGCCATCAAAAGCCTGTTATTTTGAGAAGTTTTCTTGTTTTTATCACCCTGGCCATGTTTTGCCCTTGGGTAGCCTCTGTCGTATGTCATGCTGTAGCCAAACCAGTAATGTAATGAATGAAACTAAAATCGATATTGTACAATACATCAAGATAACTGATGCTTACAGAATGGCACTCTGTCTATCCTGAACGTTAACTTCACACTGTATAGTAGGGGAAGGGTGGCAACACATAAGGATGTCACAGCCTAAGATGTCCCTAATGTTAAAGGTCAACTTCTGCGTTTAAGCCTAGCGTAGAGACCATGTATATATTATGCAAGACTGTGATTTGTACAGATAATAATGATATGAACAGATCCAAGCAAGCGTTTGGCTAGCAACTATTGCTTGATTGTATTTTGAATGTCGTAGGCGTACCAAATATGCAAACAGTCGAATTCCCATTCAATTTTTGGTACAAATTAAGGACATTCACTTTCTCCTGAAAATTATACCAATCCAATTTGACTTTTACAATGGAGGCAAACAGCAGCTCGATACTCAAACAACGCTCATTGTAGGCCGGCGTCTTTCCATTCTGATGTGTTGGATTTTCAAGCAGACTGTGGAAGAACCAGCCCCGGCAAGGAACCCTTTCCGCAACAAGACAGCTGACATTCGTACGACTCATACACGACCCGTGCATGACTAACTAAGTTCTGAATACACACCGATACCTTTATTGGAGCCATTGCAGACAACCACAGTATGAATTTAAATGTCCATACTAGAGCGGGCGTTTTTTTTCCTGACATTCGTACGACCCATGCACGACTAACCCAAGAATGTTTGTCGCACGATGATCGTACGTCTAATGTGACCCGATAGTAGACCATTTTCGTAATCCCCTGTGCAGAACCATGCACTCACCACCAAATAAAATCACCAGACCTGCTTGATGGCCGGACGGAATTGTATTTCCATCTATAAAAGCTATTGGCAATAAACCGACTTCAATATACCACTCTGTGAGTTCGGCCGTTTAACTGACTCGCTGTATGGTTATTTCACACCCTCTGCAGTAGATGGTAATGGGTAGGAACAAAAACGAGATGAAAGAAAAGTTCACTTTCTTTCTCAATCTCATTCGCATTCTATGTGGACCTTTTGAATGAGAATGAGGTTACTGTCGATGTTTGTATCCTCTAATATACAAAACTAATGATTCAATATTAAGTACATAACGGAAACATCCTTGTTATTTGAGAGCATACTGCAAAATATAAGTATTGCACGGCACATTACAAGTTATGTAACGGCATACTGGTATGCTTCGTTGCACACATGGATAAAACATTGGCGAACTGAATACGATTCGTTCTGGTTTGCGGTTAATGTTATGTTTCCAGGCTTCGTCTAAATCATAATAAAGTTACACAGTCAGATATATTCAACTTGACAATGGAAATCTCAAGCATATATCATTCCAATCATTATGTAGCAATATTGCCAATGTTTTCAGCATTACAATATATATCTTGTACATTTCGTCAGCATGTCAAAAATTAAATCACTTTTACTAGCGATGAAGTATTCATAATGTTCTTGCTACATATTTCGTGTCCGGATATATCCACGGCTGCTGTCATGTTACTCTTAGATTTATTTTACGCTCCAAGTCAAATGGCGCTACTAGAATCATTTCCAAGTCATTTCCATCGCACGGTGCGCCTTTTCTGCCCCTCCTTCCCATATGCCTTTTCTGCCCCTCCTTCCCATATAAAGTAACACTTTGAGTGATTGACGTATCCGCAAATGCACTGTCGCAATCCTTTTGAGAAGTGGGAGCGTAGCCTGTGGCAACCATCGTCATTCATTTTGCAACAAATCCAGTATCCTGCTGTGTTTATATCGTTAAACGAGCCGGTGTGCAGCCATTTGGGATGGAACTATACTCTCAACGCCATGAATATACTGCATACTTTCTTTACCGGAGCGGCTTCATGAGAGCGTGGTTGAGTCTTGAGTGCTACATTCCCGGACACCTCATCATTTATCGCTTCTTCAGGAAGTGCTAATGGACTCGGAAATGTACGAGGATGTCAGGAAACGTCGAGAAGAGAGGTCTGTAGACAGTCAAGACTATCATTCCCAACTTTACTGAACACCTTCAAAGACGGAGAATATACCATTTCTGAGCGCCAAAATAGGATGTAATAGCAATGCGTACCTCTAGTCTCTGCGAATTCACAGCCATTTGGGATGAAGCTGTACTCTCTATGCCATGATATATACTGCATACTTTCTTTACCGGAGCACCTTCATGAGACCGTGATGGAGTCTTGAGTGGTACATTCCCGGACACCTCATCATTTATCGCTTCTTCAGGAAGCGCTAATGGACTCGGAAATGTACGAGGATGTCAGGAAATGCCGATTCTAGGAAGACGAGAAGTCAAGAATATCGTTTCCAACTTTGCCGATCACCTTCAAAAATGGAGGATATACCATTACTGAGCCCCAAAGTAGGGTGTAATAGCAATGCGTGCCTCTAGGCTCTGTGAGTTCTCATACCTGTGCAAATTAAAAGTTAGCATCTTAAAGCAGGAGTTTACAGGAGTTTACAGGAAGTATACTTTCGATATCATGATATACTGCATGCTTTCTTTACCGGAGCAGCTTCATGAGACCGTGATTGAGTCTTGAGTGCTACATTCCCGGACACCTCATCATTTATCGCTTCTTCAGGAGGTGCTAATGGACTCGGAAATGTACGAGGATGTCAGGAAACGTCGAGAAGAGAGGTCGGTAGACAGCCCAGACTATCATTCCCAACTTTCCCTAACACCTTCATAGACGGAGAATATACCATTTCTGAGCGCCAAAATAGGATGTAATAGCAATGCGTACTTTTAGGCTTTGCGAATTCACAGCTATTTGGGATGAAACTATGCTCTCAATGCCATGATATATACTCGTACTGCATACTTTCTTTACCGGAGCACCTTCATGAGACCGTGATTGAGTCTTGAGTGCTACATTCCCGGACACCTCATCATTTATCGCTTCTTCAGGAAGCGCCAATGAGTTGGGAAGTGTTCGAGGATGTCAGGAAACGTCGATTCCGCGAACCGGGAAGACGAGAAGTCAAGATTCCATTTCTGGAGGATATTCCATTTCTGAGCGCCAAAGTAGGATGTAATAGCAATGCGTGCCTTTAGGCTCTGTCATATGTAGTATATCACATATACCAGACCAGAACTTCACATCTTCACACCAGGGGCTCAAAGCCAACCTTGACCTTCGTCTTTCCAACCCCTATTTACATACCAAATATCGTTAAATCGATTCAGGAGTTGTAGACCTAGCCGGCCACAAATATCCGGAATCACAAACACACAGACACGCACACAGAGACATGCCAAAAACTAGAAGTTCATTTATCATGGAGGTAATCACACAATACGTACGTCCCTAATACCATAGAATGCAGACCACCTAAAGATTCCTTCTTCCATACTAAGGTTCGTATCTTAAATCACCACTAAATCCTTGTTAGTGTCAGTATAATTAAGATTTCTGTCCCTTTCGTCCTAGATGCGTAATAAACTAATCCTGTGATTTATATGAACTCCGCTACAATCTCCACCATTGATCGCGCTAGTCACAATCAAATAGCAATCCCAGTCTTATCTGCATTCAACAGACCAGTTTTACATGCACGCCATGGGCAGGTGGTACCAGCAAGGTTATATGAGAAGAATAGTATATTTCTGAACTGGCACACACCACGCCACTTCTTCATGAGTCCAGAGCTCTCTGCTTGTATAAAATCACGACCACAGCATATCTAGAACAGAGGATATCTGAACCGGTAGTCCTTCTGAAGTAGCAGGAGGTCCATAATGTAGTCTAATAATTTCTTCATTTTTTTCCGCACCTAACATTACTATTAGACATGCCAATATACCTAAATACCTATCCATATCTTCTCGAGTTGTGCTGTTCACAAGCAAACACATACACATACACACAAACACACACACACACACACACACACATACACACACAAACACAAACAAACACAAACAAACAAACAGAGAGAGAGAGAGACTCGAATTCAAGGGAATTTGAAATACTAGTGTTGATATGTATGCATGAAAAGAATATGAATCAAGAGACTTGAATCTTAAGACCTTGTTAACCACTCTGTATGACTGATAATAACAGCATCTATAACGTGGATTTAAATTAGGGAATTAAAACAACAACGGCGATGTTACAGTAGACAGGGAGGCATCAGAAGTATGATCTTTGAATCTAATTTTCTGCAGTATGCATTCTGTCAAGGCTCAAAGTGTAACTTAATGAAATGCCGAAAGAATTCCAATGCCAATTTATGAAGCGTTTGCGTTTTACATTTACAAAGACTACGTAGTATGGGTTGAGAATGTGCTTTTCAATTACTGGTACGTTTAGGCCATGTTCTTATTTTGCCCTATCTGCACAATGCAGGACACAATATCAATATGTACTTGAGTTTGCTGTTTGAATCCATAAAGAGAAATCCTAGTATATCAAACGGTAGCAATGTATGTAGTGAATCTCATGAACAGAAATTACGTTGGCACCATCCCAATATGCTTACAGATCCTGCAATCGTGTCTTCTAAAGCGCTTCCTATAATATAACAAGTGCACGAACGAACGCTCCTCGCCATTTTATACTTACCACTACAACTGTCTGTCTATAGTTTCGTGAAGACGGAATATGACAAATATTTCATGGTGTGAAAAGAGATTCAATTTGCTTTCACTCCATTTGAGCAAAAGGACGAACAGTTTCCAGTGAATCAGGTGAATAACCATTCTCTGTTCGAATATATCAAGCCCTCATTCTATACGTATATTACCCAAATCCATCCAAGATATCAAGGTTGACATCAGCACAATATTATTTTTGCAATATGAGCGGTATGGATGCACAAACTACCAGTTAACCCCCGTTCTTCTTTAGGGAGGGTTTGGTTTGATACGCTTCTTAACTCGTATGGCAGTTGCAAAAGGACGAAGAGTTTCGGGCGAGCAACCATTTGCAATATCAATATCAATGTCAATATCAATATCAATCTTTCATATTAGACGTTTAGTTCGCCCAAATATATATATACAAGGTGAGGTTATAAGCAAAGCGTTCTATGGAATAATCAGAATCGGTAAGGCATTGAGAATATTGTAGGCGGACGTTTTTTATACGTTAACGAGGGCTCTTACCTTGCGATTTGTTATGTTGGGATCGGCTTCGTATGGCAGTTCCGTCTGGTATGGCAGACCGTCTAGCTTCGGGCCGCTTACGTTCTCCCCAGTCGTTCTCCCATTCTCGCTGCTGGATTGTTTCAGGCTGCTGTGCAGGTCTCCAGCCCGTCTGAGTGACTGTCGATCCACCCCGAGCTCCTGACTATTTATTACCGTGATTTCCAAGTCCTACTAGCTGATTGATTTCCAATTCACCGCAGGGCCAAGAGGAGGCCATTCCACATACAGGGGTGATCTATGAGAACTGTACGTTGTGCAGTCTATATACATAAGAAAATATGTTCTACATGATAGTTTTTTTAGTGTAATATGAATTTTCTGTATCAATTTACAGTAGAGGTGAACATTATTGCAATTGTCTGACACAGACATGATAATTTTTATTTGCAAACGTTTTACCTATAATAATGTTGTGATGACCCCCAACAACATTACGTGGCCATAGAGCGCAACGACGTCTACATGATTTATACTGTATTCCAGGTTTACATAGGCGGAACGTTCCGGTACTGTGGAGGTTTTGTGGCCCAGGGCTAGACCAGTCTGCTTTAATCTAGATTAGCCTCCATGGTCTTACAGCGCATTTATTTGGACTTTAGTTTGGGGTGTTGAAGATCGTGGACCTATGCAACAGCTCAAAGCATCAATGCATAATGGCAAAAGGCGTGGGTGTTGGTGTATTCCCTGTAGTTCTTTTGAATGTCAGGATTTCTACAAAATGAAGAGCTGACTGAGAACCTTGTAAATCATCTGAAGATCATTGTTGAGGGTACTGGAGTTCATCCTGTTAGATTGGTTTCCTTGTTTGATTTAACAGCTCCAACGCCCTCGCTTTGATGCCTGGCTGCCCACAACCCTAACTAGATCAGGTTAATTTCCGGTGTAGAATTCGTCACGAATTGCTCCTACAATTTACAGACGAGCTGATATTAATCAATGTGCAGCCAAGATGGCCGCATGTCGGCGCCATAAAGAGGTCATGCTATAACCATACGTCATTCTGGCTGGCCAGCAATTCCGTTTCAACATCATTTCAAAGAAGGACTTCATTAGCAAGCTTTCTGTCCTGCTGTTTGACTTTTGACTTTATTCAGATCCACAGTTAGCATGATGTACAAGTATATTGTAGCTATTCTTCCTGTGGTCTTGTCAACACGTAACAGGACAACAACTACATGTAGACATACAGGAACACATATACAAACCATACAATGTACATCAGTTGATTTTATTAACATCCGTAATTAGCTAAGCAATATGCATGTACATTGTGACTACTATTCCTTAAAAAAAACTACTATATATCATATGACACACAGGAACATAAGATACACATAATGTGCATGAATATAATTTTCATAAGAGAGAAATGAGGTTCACATACAATTTGAAAAACATATAAAAAAACCTTGCAGTTTAAAAGGCATGGTCCAGGGTGACTGCTGGAAAAAGCGAAAATATTATCTGGGGAACTTATAATATTTATCATTAGCATTTCATCCGTAAAATCTAACAAAAAACAAGAACAGCAAGTCTTGTCACACAGCTAAAACCCTCCGGCTACCTAAAATGTTTCTGAACCTTCCACTATATTTTGTGTCCTTCTGTATTCGCTGAATCATTTTGCTATTATGGAAAACTTGTCCTTCTTGCTTTCGATAAGATCTTAAGTTATAAACTAAACTGCGTTCTTTCTTCACAACCAATTTATTATAGATAGCTCCATGATGAATATGATTTCCAATGTGATAAAGAAAACAATACTTCTGTGCTGCAGTAGCTTCTAATTCTGTGTATCACACTACAGTGTGTATTAGGCACGTATCTGATAGAAAGTGCGCCACCTACCCAATTCGTAACTATCATGTGTGAGTGATGATCTATATCTGTCCCAGATAACCAGCCATTGGAACAAAAGGAGATGGATTTTAAACCCCAATGACTCCGGCTGGGTTCTGTTGTCAGTTGTAAAGTCTAATCCTATAGGTATCAAAAAGTGGACATATTGTACGATGTTTTGTGAGTATACACACAGTAACACCTGAAATAGGATAAATGAACTGAGCACTAAGTATGCAATACGTGTCGCAACTACAGGACATGATTTCATTCCTTTCTACGCGCCTTTATCAGTAAACGTTGCATTATGATTTGACAATTCATTCGTAAATTGATTGCCTCATCTCATTGTTTTATTTCTACTGAGTCCAAGGTTACATTATACACTGTACCTATTGTGATTACTTGTAGTTGACAAGTCATTGTCCTGTTCTGCACTTCAACTCAATTGATTACCACTGTGCCAAATTATCAATTGATTAAAGTCTGCACTTCCACGCGCTTAACGATACTCCACTAGTGTGGTTACGGATAACACTTCATTCCAGTCATTCATAAACTACCCTCTTCCACCATTTTATTCTCATCATTTGAGACTGTGTTTCGGTTTTTTTTTTAAGCATTTCTTGTTTTGTTTGTGGGTGTAACTCAGGCTTGTATTCCTCAGCCCACCCCCTACTCCCCAGGCCTCAATGGCTAGCCATGTTGTCATGAGCCATGGAGGATGAACATCTAAGGTGACAAAGACAGGTTGTGTTGTACCGCTAAGTAGAAGCGCCGTTACATCAACCACTGGGCTCACTAATATCAATCAGCATCCATTGCCAGTTCACCGCACTTTCTCACGGGTACGGGTCACGTCACATGCCCATCCACAGATGTGTCTTCTGCTTGGTGCAGGTGAAATCCGACCATTCTCCAGTACAGTAGAAGCTAGTTAGCTTATCAACGGATAATCGCACATTTCTGTTAACTGCACGAAATCCCAAAGTCCCGTGGTGGTACGGTCCAGTTTAATAACTTCGCTTTGTTGCACCTGTTGGATAATTGCACGAAATGTACAGGCAAATGGGATGTGCAATTAAGTGGCTTCTGCTGTATTACAAGTAACTCGTTACTCTAACGACTCGACAGATTTTGGCAAGACGTTTCGAACAGTAGCCACTAGATTTCATCAGTATCTGAATAACTGTACCGAACTACCAGGTATTTGAACAGAGACAATTAATTGATATATTAGAGAGGTGAAGACACATTTTAGATAGCCAAATAGGAAAGGTAAACGATACAAAGTTAAGACAAGGCTAATGCTAATGTTATTTGGATACAGGAGTTAATATTGTCTCGCGAAGGTGGTATATTGTAGCCCATGGTGTATTGTACCAGGTGTCAGTTTGAAACGTAAGCCTTCTTTCCTGTCCATGTTGGGATGCTACATCCTTTATCAGCATTATAGTCGCTACAATTTGTGTGCCAGATTTGGCCTATTTATCAATGGCACTTGAGTATATGATTAAAAAGGATTACCTCCTCCACCTATCCAATTATTCAGGCTCCAGTTGCCATTGTGTCAATGCTCTTAGGCGTAATACTTTAGCTTTAGACTGATGGGGACGATAATTGTATAATATCGGTCTCATTTGCTTGCACATTTTGTAGTCTGGAAGGGTCCTGCCTAGTGTATTAATGAGACTAAACTAATATTTGTCCTAGATTGCTAGGCACCATTAATCATAATAATGAGTACAACCGTTTAGATTGTCGTGTTACGCAGAAAGAAAATATTAATATTGTAAAGGATAAAATAAACTTAAGTCTGGTTGCCTTTGCTTGCGCATGCGTTGTGATTTAACATGATTTGGTACCAATATGATTTTTTTTATTAATCTTTTAGATTATTTTTGAACACGAATAATGACGTTGGTACTGAAAATTTTAATGAGACATGTTGAGTTTGGATGAATTTCAATATGATATTTTCTTGGGGAGCCCTTGTATAACTTCCAGCGTCACTCAGATAAAATCACATTTCAATCCTGAATGGCACTAGACTAATGGTGTCTCCACCAGTATAATTCGATATCCCTAAAGCTTTATTTCAGTCTATTTCGACAAATTGCCGTACCAGAACTGCCATTTCATGTGTACAAAAGCCCGGTATACCGTAAAAAGGAAAATTTTCGCGGGGTTTAAATTTCGCGGCAGGTAGAAAATGGCGGCTGTTCGCTGAGGATTTATAAGTTAGCTGTTGAGACTGCAATGCACTGTTTTACTGCAATGCGCAGTAAAGGAAAATATGTTAGCGAAAAATAGAGCTGCCAGGTTTGAAAATAACTAACATAACCCCGCCTCAAACATTTCCCTCTTTTACAGTAATATTTACGACATATTCAGGTGGACATATTCAGCTACCAGTAAGATTAGAATTAGTGCCCACCCCCTGGAAACAGAAAAGGGGAGATATATGAAGCTACCTGTGTCCGAGAGGATTTGTAAATATTGCCCCTCAAATGCTGTGGAAGACGAGAGTCATTTTATCACTAATTGTTCTTTTTATGATGATATAAGAAACCAACTATTTATGAGTGTATCCAAAATACACGCTTACTTTCCAACTATTCCTGACAATGAAAAATCAATCCTACTATTAAAATCAAAGAACCCACACATTATAAAAGAAGTGGGTAAATTCGTCTTCCACTGCCTAAAGAGAAGAAGTCTAACCCAACAAAACCAGTATAATGTACACTAGCATAGCACAGTCATAGAATGTAGTCCCTAGCACCTTTGTATTTTTGCTTATTCTACATGTTGTTTGTACCTGCAATTAGCCCTCGGGCAAGAACTTGCAATAAACATATCAATTGATCGGGGGGGGGGGGTAATTTTCTACGAGAACAGAAATTGATCGAGCGCCTCTGAGGGACCGTGGTACAAAATCACGCACCGTCCTTTTATGTGTAACGGTCAAGTACATTGTAGTATTGACCAACATGTATTACCTTCATGGTACAGGGCTGTCGTTGAATATACTTGAATATAATCATGGCGTTATGCTCATACATACATACATAAAAGGTGAAATGTTCGCGGGGAATCTATTTCTCGCCAGGAAGAAATTTTTAAGTTCACGTTTGAAACAAAGGACAAGTGGACAGAACAAAATGTTCGCGCGGTGATTTTGATTTCGCAGTGAATAAAACGTTAGCATAAACCACTGCGAACATTGGCCCTTAAACAATATTTTCCGAGCAGTTTACATACTAATTATAACGGCTGATGGTTATGAGTAATTTGTCACATGTATTCCCTTACTTTGAGTACCAGTTTGTTGAAGGCTTGCGAAAGACTGTAAACTTAAATTGTTGTTGATAACCGATATAAACGCATTATCCTATATGGAACAGATAGAGGCAATTGCAAGTTGAGTCAGCAGCACTACATCGCCAATTTGAACAGCTACTGTGTATTTGTGATAAGGTAGGTCGTTGAGCTCAGATGGGCCTCCTGCTAGCAACTAGTCCCTTAGTGCTTCACGAATAAGCTAATAGATCCAACATCTCTTTCTTACATGACAAGCCGTGGATGTGTTGATATAACCAGCCCCATTTCGTAGATACATTCAGTATAAAAAAAACATATTGTAGCTTCGACACTAATCCTAAGAATGGCCTTTTCTACATTTGCACTATTATTTTCGAAATGTCAAGTACGTCATGCTGGGGAACCTTGTATTCAAAACCTGTTCAGGAATTCATAGCAAAGATTTAGACCATTATACTTAACGACAAGGTTCCTTGTATGTCTATGTGTCTATGACATGCAGACCTAGGAAAACTATTACTTTGTTTCCTCTTTTGGTTACTGCTTAAACAGGTTTGGAAGGGGCCAGCTATTCCCCCCCCCCCCCTTCTCCCCCCCTCTCTCTCTCTCTCTCTCTCTCTCTCTCTCTCTCTCTCTCTCTCTCTCTCTCTCTCTCTCTCTCTTTCTCTCTCGCTTGCTTGCTATCACAGTGTTAACAAGAACTTTCAAAATTACATGGAAGTCTGGTTTGACCATTCATCATTCAAAACTTTTAAGTCAGCGATCGACTCCCATAAGCATAGGAACGCCAGTTTTGGCTATCGTCGTTTGGGCAACCGGAAATACCATTTTTTCTACGCCCAAATTATCTGATTGCCTTGTTTTTATTTCTATACGAACATCTATACTTAGAAATATTGGATGGGTGAGCGAAGATTCTCCCATTTTTTTTACCTCTCTTTGCTGACGGCGAGGAAATGGTTTTATTTTCTACCTGATTCTTGCATTGTCAGGCCAGTGCAATATGATTGACTGGTCGTGAATACTGCACTCTCTAAATTCCCTTTAGCAGTAAGCACAAAACCGAGAGAGAGCGAAGGCTTTCCACTTTTATCTCGCTCATAACTCAAGTTGAAGACAGTAATTCAATAAGACTCTGCCAGGTTCTATACTCCACCTGTCTTTAAACTCGGATGGGAGATTTCTGTGCCATTTACTGTCGGCGCCGCCGGGCTTACGACCGTGTGTGAGCGTCGATATCTCTACACTCAGCCTTGCTTTCAAGCTTTACTGTCCGCTGTTAATGTATCCGTCAGTACTGGAGCTTTTGTGTAAAGTTGTCAAGCAATTTGAAGTTGATCCACGAAGCTCGGAACTACAGCTTGTAATCTTCTCTCTGCACGAAGCATAGATAGTACTGAAGCCTTGCCTCGTACTAATGGCTCTCAGTGCCTCAAGACTTCATGCAAGACTTATATGACCACATTAACATGATCATGTACTACTCTTACAGTAGCGCTTAGCCATTGGGGTCAAGCTAGTTCAACCTCAAGCATGACGTTAATTGATGCATTTGGGGCGCATCGTGTGTGTGTGTGTCGGTGTGTGTGTGCGTGTGTGTACACGTGTGTCTGATTGTTTTGGTTTCTGTGGCCATGGTCAGCATAACTTAAGAACCGGTTGAGGAATTGGAATTGCATTGGTTTATGAGCAGGTCGTCAAAAGAACAAGCTTGAGGTACAGTTTGGGCTTTCTGTCGACTATCCTTGGTACGGCAGCAGAACCTCCGTTTAAATTCTTTTGCCCTATTCATGCTATGGTCATAGCATTTTGGTGACAGAAGAAGTATAGGTTTGGGTATCCTAATGCTTATATTTTCTTGCAATTTATTTTTTGTGGACATTTTCACTGCTCAAACGTTGTGAAAAGCCTAGGCCTTCACTCGATATTATTGAACCTTGACTGTTCCCTGCTTGTACAAGTTCTAGTAGTAAACAAGCCAGGTTCTATTTCTTAGTCCATCATTCTGGGTGCCACTCGGAACAATTTGAAACCTTAAGGAACCACGCTTTTGAAGCACAAGCACACGTTGTTTGTCTTGTAAGTCAGTGACTAGTAAATGTTTCAAAAGTTTCTTTTTCAAAAGTTTCCTCTTTTGACAAAACTTGTCAAGAATGCATGTAAACCCATGAATCGCCTATGATATGATAACCTTTGCTCCGTTTTCAGCAACATCCTGGAGACAGGCTATCCTACAACTCAGTGCTGAACGGACATATTTATTTCCGCGTTGTAGAGCGATAACAATCAACTTTGTTGCCAGGAGACCGTGACGTCATACAGCCATTTACGGAAAAATGGATCAAAGGAAGTCCGACTTGGATCGTCACTCACTATGATAAAGTTAGAGTATGTCTGGTTTTGAATGGCAAGGTCGACTTTACACGGAAAAAGAAACTCTTTCGCTCATTCTATTACAACTCACTGCAGAAATGCCTACAGAACTGTACGTGTAGTCGATTTTACCAATTGTTGCCGGTGACGACTTCGTAATTGCTTCTGCATGTACTAAAATTTTCCGGCATTTTTTGTTTCCCTTTCTGATTATATTATAATCTTATGGTGGACTATAAACTGGGTGGGAGTGGAAAGAAAAGTGGAGACTCGCCTCAGAACTCAGACGTTCAACGCGTAAAAACAAACAATAAGTACACTGTGTATGTAGAATGTGTATATTCATAGTCTTGCAAAACTGACGAATACCTACTGCTGCGCGTGTTACTTATCAATGTATTGTCACTGTTGAGATTTAGGTGATGGTTTTACGTTGGCAGTTTGTGGTGTCCTGTTTATGGATTGTCTAAAGTTTGTCTCTTTTTTACCCACTTACCCCACCTTGTTTCAGGGGGGGGGGGCTAAATCTAATCGTTTACAGGTCTTATCAAGACCTACCCACATATCAATACAATCAATCTAGGCATTCTCGAGTTATGCTGGTCTTCTACATACAAACACACAAACGCTACCCAAAATATGACCTTCTCGGCGAAGGTAATAAAACACACCACATCGATTCATATCTAAACTCTCTTTATTGGCACCGAAGGTATCCCAAAGCGAACCCCTTGTCCATCCTCTATAACCAACGTCTCGTAATATTGCACCACAGTTCATCACTTCCAAAAATAGATTAATATATGCTAATATATGCAAACCCCCACACGTGGCCGCATCCACCCCTTATATGGTATGTACAATGAGAAGTGCATAGCAGCGGTAGCAAGAATTCTGTATCCATAGGATATTGCACATTCTATATCAATGATGATGATGATATCAAACTATGAAAATCTACCGTCCAAATACACCAGTCTGATACGCCCATAGATACGCCCTGCATTGCCCGGGATATGTTGAAGCCTTGATATAGTGTTACACGTATATTCGCTCAAATTTGCGTCAACTATTCATCTTTTCATATTTTTGGCGTTACAAATATATGGCAACATGTTAACTAAAGGTTTTAGAAATACTATTATTCAAACTTGGTGCAAGACGTTCTGTGGTTAATGTTCCTTCTCAAGTATATATATTTTAGAAGCAGCATAACCAGTACCTAGAACTGATATAAGAAAATAGAATGTCCCCAACCCTGCATGACGAAAATTGATATGCAGCTCTTTTACTTCATGGAAGTAAGCATTCCCACAATGCACTACCGACTTAACCTTTGACACTACAAAATCCCCAGCATGCATTGCGTTCCGGATAGCTCACAACTTTCCAAGAATAATGTTGAGATAGCGACGATCAAGTTTAAACGTAACTTCATATAGTAAATGAAATATTATGGCTAACTCCTTCGGTGGATAATTTCCAATTCCCTTACAACTTTGATTGTAAAGATGAGTTGGTTTGACACGGTTCTATCACATATTTTGGCTGTGACGTCTTGTGTAAATTACTGACGAACAGAAGTCAACAGACAACCTTTTTTTCAACATGGCAAGAATATGTATAATGATATCTACACAATTTGACAAAAGAAAAGTTGATTATAACAGCTACATATCGGTGGAATTGTAAATGAGTTGTCGAATGAACTCAAACGTAAATCTTGAAACAATGTCACTTGTATATTTAGAAATCTCACGCGGCTGTTTCCGCCCGTATCCTCTTCGCCGCTGGCAGTTTCTGTTTTCCATTGTCCTTTCTTTTACCCTCTTCTTTTTTGTCACTCGTGCTGTCGTCGCTATCTGTTTCCGCGTCACCTGGAGTTGACGCGGTTTCGTCCTTCGAGTCGTCCGTCTGTTTCTTCAGCAGGTGTTTCCTCTCGAAGCTCTTGTTGAGGCCGGGGTTCTCCGGGTGCACCTGTTTCAGGTGTTCCAGGTGTTCCTCAGGGCTCATGGTGGCGTGCCCGCATTCTTCACATACATAGATCTGAAGAGAAGAGGGACAATATTTGTTTGTTTGTTTGGTTGGTTGGTTGTTTGATTAGTTACTAGGGAATATCCATTAGTACTATATCTATGGCGAAGAGAGACAGGGGAAACGTTAGCGTTGCCGTAAATTAGCCTCTACCAGGCCTAGGCCGTCCTACAGGGGTGCGGGAAGAGTAGAATTCGCCCCAAAAATTGGAAGATCGGACAGGGGGTCAGTCCACGCTAAAGTTTATGTCCACTACCGGCCAAAGACTCTGGTAGCAAAACTCCCCTGGCAATTTTTTTTCCCTATAACAGCCAGCGGATTCAGTCTTGTAGAGACTAGTCCTACCAAGAATTTGTGTTGGAATGCAGACGGTTTGAGAAAAATAATGGGTCGTAGACTGAAAAGACAGGGAAACTACAAGGGAATAGAACAGATAAATCAATGAAGGAATGAATGAAGGAAGGAAGGAATATGAAAAGGGGAAATGTTTTCTTGACTACTTTGTTCTCTTACAGGAGTGTCAGTTATGTAACTAATAGCTTAAACATACAGATGTCATAAACCGAGTCTCGGTGCAGACGTACCTTCTCCCTGCGTTCCTTGTAGCCGTAGCTGAGAGTGAGTCCGTGCACCTTCTTGTAGTGAGACTCCAGGGAACACCGCTGGGTGAACCCCTTCCCGCACTCCTCACACTTGTACGGCCGGATTCCTGTAAGGTGACAAGCGGTGTAAAGCTTAACAACGCCGCCTAGCGATTCTTGAAATAAATGTTCCATCACTCAGATGCAGAAATAGCATCCGTTGCGAAAGCACAACTTGAAAGATGTGCGAAATGAAACACATTCACTCACGCACACACACACACATATCCATACACACACACGCGCGCGCGCACACACATACTCGCACACATACGCACACGTTTCACACACACACAGTGACACACATGCGTATACCAGGAGGTTAACTTTGCGTATACGTACACAGTCATACACAAATACACTGAGATTTTTTCAGCTCTAACTTCCACTCGTTACAAAAACAAACTAACGGAAATCAATGGTCCGCAATTTCACGGCCATCATATTTATCAGGAAAGAAGTCGTCTGAATCCGTACCCGTGTGTGTGCGCACGTGACGTTTCAAGTCGAAGGTGTCGTTGAACCCCTTGGGGCAGTGTTCGCACTTGTACCGCTTGGTGGCGCTGTGGCACTTCATGTGTCTGTTGAGCATGCGCTGTACGGCGAAGTCCTTGCCGCAGAGAGCGCAGACGAAGGGGCGAGCTTCGTTGAGTGGTTTTGTGTGGTTGGCGGATCGCTCATTTTTAGCGGTAGACTGTGTCCCCGTAACCTTGGCAACGGGTTTACTGGTCTTTCGGTTGTTCTCTGTCTTGGCTGGGGAGATTTTCTTAGATCCCTGCAAAAGTAAAAGATCCGAATTTAGCCCACTGTGCCCTTAATTGAATCTCATAGTAGATGTCTATAGCTAACTTCGCTAGGATCTCTCATATGGTCAGGTTTTTCATCAATTGCAACCACACTACATAGGAGACGACAACAACCAATGGATACATGTAGCCCTTCAAAACTTAGTATACAAATCGTAAGAAATAAGTGTTGGTCTATCAAAAATTAAAGTGTCTTAAAAGATGTAGTTCCTACCTCTGCCGGTAGGGCGGCGCTCTCGGACGCACAGCTGGAGCTCTCTGGTGGGACGGTTTGCTGCGCATGCGCTGATGTGCTGCCAGAGGTAGATTGGAACTCGAAAGTAGCGACGGCTCCCGGGGGTGGGGATAGCTGAACTGTGGGGTGGGGGAAAGACAATTGTTAACGTCATGTTTTAAAAACGCAACACATGAAGAAACACGTGAAGTCATTGTCGATGCGCCACCTTGCGTGATGATTTAGAACTGCATGCAAATGTGGAGGATGTGTTTCGCTTGGTAAAGAAATACCAACAAGAGTGAAAAAAGAAGCCCGTTTTACTGTCTAGGTATACCTAGCTGTCAAAACATTTATATATAAATATCATCATTCCTGCTAAACGATCGATTTGCCGAAGTTCCGGTTGCTATGGCAACTCTAGTTTCCAAACAAACGAGGAATTTGGTAGCGGCTGGTGTACGAGAGGCTGTTTAATCCGTCAACAAGACAGGAAACGCGGACTGTAACTGTTTCTGCGGGGAAGACAAAAGGTGGGCGTTCCTGTGCATAAGACCGTTGTCTCTCGCGATGGCCAGGTGAAAAGACGCAAACCTTTGAAGAACCAGTCTTACCGGCAATTTGGATTCCAGCCGCGAAGAAGATACGGGCAATTACTGACAACCCTAGAGCATCATTACTGACGTTTTCGTCATCTTTCTTACTAGCTGTTCTTCGTTTTAAGTCATTTTAATAAAAAACGTAAGTACGAAACTCTTTGATGTCTGTGATAGAGTTTTCTATCTGTGTTGCAGAAAAAGTTAATATCTTCCCTGGTCCCACCCCCTGGCTGTAATAAAGTGGACTGTTCCGCCCGGACCGTTGAGGAGCCTTGGGCGATCCTTGGGCGGGAACTTCAGACTAAAAGACAACCGGCAGACTACAGGGGACCGTCCACAAAGTTCAACTGTCTTCTGACCTTTTGACGTCAGTTTCTGATAGTACAAAGCAAAACATACTGGAGACCTATCAAAAATTATGCGGCTCTTTGTAGAGGAATTTAAACTATCGGACAAGATTATTGTTTGTTCGTGACAATTAGTTAATAGACATACTGGTATTTTACAATACGAAATCATTTGTACGGGCTTCTCTTTACAAAACAAAAGAATATGAAACACAGGAGAAGGAAAAAATAAATGATCGATCGTCTGCACCTCTGTCATTCCAAACCGTATCATTCCGGTAGATTGGAAATCTCGTCATCCTTGAAAATACTTAGTTTCTTAAAAAAAACTATCTAAAAATCAGTTTCAAGTCAGTAAAAGGGAGATTCATGGAGTCATTTCTGTCTTTACAAATATTTCTTCATGCTGATGCTGTGTACTTTCTCTGCCCTCTTTTGAGTTTATCCCTTCTCAATTCCTTTCTACCGGTGACCTGGGTTAAACCGCGGCTACAGTAAAGATTGTAGGACAATTTATCCATACCCTACAGGTATGGATGCTCCGCTGTACAAAGGTAAATTACCCTGTCCATCTCCCTTCTTTTGTGTTCAAACGCGTCCAACCTTTCCGAGAAGGGTCATCTTCCCTAAGCTTCACTGAAAACGACTGTGATCGATTCTGATTTGTCCCGATACACTTTTTATTAATCTCAAACATAGTACTGAATTGTACTCTAAATGTTGTGTGTGGTTGTTTTTTCTCGATCAGAGAGCTGTAGTATTCTTTGCATTTTATCGCTGATTTTGACACCCCCGTCAAGATGGTGTAATTGGTACGTTCCTGCCAAACCGCTTTCGGAGATCCAGAGGCACCGTTTGTCGCCCATCCACGCCCACCTGTACCGCACAAATCCCGCCAAAATCTCCACTTCTTGTCCGATGTAAATCCACGAAACAACAAGAGGATTTCAAACGGCAATACAACTGACAAACCGGTTGTAACGGGGGCTTGGAGAAGTGTTTTGGTTGGGCTGAAAACCAACGGGGTCAATGAAGGGAAGCGGACTTAGTGTCTGCAAGGTGCGGCCATTTGCATGGCATTTCCCCCTTGGGGCATGGGCGACACAGTGACATGGTTGGCGACACACCTACACCTTTGCCAAACAACATCACAAACTATCTGAAAACTTCACGTTCTGTGAATCGTACCTATTGTTCGGTTCACAAGTACATCTCTGACAGAAAGATCGTAATTCTAACGTTTTGAAGAGGAAAGTCTCTTCGTCAAAGTGTATTCTCATGTTAAGGGCTCACTCAGAAAGACATGGCCTCTTATAGAACACTATTACTCCAATAAACGACAGTTTGGACGCTGTTAGGTACATTTTTCCGTTAGTGTTTTGATGTTTAAGATCCAGGTAGTCGCTCTTCTGCAATGTTTCGGCCCCGTTCCCCAACCTGCACCGGCAATGCGCCTGTCTTGTCTAATCCGCGAGTGTTTGTTGCCAACACGGAGAGAATTCCTGCGCGCAGTTTGTAGCGGTACGACCGGTCTAAGAGTAGCCATTTTGGGGCAAGACGCGTGCAGGTAGCCGTTTCCTACCTAACCACCATTTTGTCACTACCTTTTGAACTCCCAACATGTAACGTTCGTCCTCACAGTGGCCACGTGCTTGCCACAAAGTTTGTGCGCACGCAGAAGCTGCCTTGTAGCAAAACTGCTGCGACTCGCAAGAGTGAGGGCTCACCATGGAAAGGGTTAGCAAATAAAAATCAAATCAATACACCATCTACTGTGGCATTTGAAATATATTGCAATATGCACTTAATTTCTAAAGTCACATTTTGGTCGATCGCTGAACTCATATAAACTTGTGTTAAGAGAGTTACTTGCATAACAGTTAGCGGAACAAATCTTTTCCTATGTACCAGCATAATCCCAGGGATAGACCCTGCTACAATCTCATAAGTCCATCAAATCCGCTGTCCGAGATTTACGATGAAAACTACAAACATAATAACGCCACAGACGTGTTCAAGTTGCCAAGTAGCATCTTTACTCACCTGAAAAGTAGCTTGTGTCCGGGTAAACTGGCGGCGGGCCCTCCCGAAGGGAGCTCCGACACTTCACGAGGAAAGACTTCGGCATTTCCCGCTACTTCACTTCCTGTTGAGAAAACAGACAAATCTTCAAAACAGCGGTGCAAAAGTTACATGAAAACTTTCCACACAAAGTTTTGAATGAGTTCCACAAAGAATGGTTCGAACTTGCGGCAAGAGAGATACGGCTGGGTGACAATCATTGAATTTCGGCGGGGAGGGCGCTCTGAGGTTCCCGCTATCCACCCACCATTTCCGGACGGGTGAATTTCTCACATTTTTGTATAAAATCGAACATTCCAGCCTTGTCACGCCAAACAACGGTACCTGGGACAACCCGGAACACCTGTGGCCGACTCAAGGGTACGAATCTTCCTTCAAAACGGTGCGTTTGGGGGACATTTTGAACCCGTAGCGTTCTTACCTGTAAGTTGTGGCGGATAGAGGGGACAGTCAGACCGCTTGTGCACTTTGCCGCCGGCTGCTGCGTGTGGGTAAACCGTAACAACGCTCGCACGATGCTTCTTGGACGTACGATTCTAACGACAAAAGGGGGGATTAGTTGATGCAAATTTCTAAAACCCAATCCTAAGTTCAACAAAGCAACAAATATTGTAAAGAAACTAAAGATAGAGTGCTTCATATGGCTTGCTAGATAAGTGGGCAGCAAATTTACGAGTCTTTATGAAAAATAAAAGATTTTTATACACTTTTAAAATAAAATATCCCCCACGAGTGGTACGTTCCTCGAACCGGAGCTATCTGTATAACAATAGGAGGAAGCCATATTTGCATGCAACCTGTATAACGGTATGTGGGTTACCAGACCGGTTTGAGCGGTACCAATCCTGTTAATAATAGGGGTGTCTAAGTGACAAATCTTTACAAAACGCCATTTTGATGTCCTGAAATTGTGTCTAGATAAGAATTCTTTAAACTTTATAATTATCTTTACTATATCAATGTAGTATTTGTCGTCCGAAATAATCAATAATTCTTAAAAATAAAATAATAATGTTGAGTACACCCCTGTTTATAATGCAACGCTCAGGTGACTCCAGGGATAATTTCATCGTACTATGCAGAAACACAAAAACTCGGCAGACAATTATCCACACCAGCTTTGTGCGTGTGTCAAACACACGAGCGTTCTGCCGCACACAACTTGTTTTGTTGACATAAACTTGTTGTCTTACCTTGGCACCTCCAGACACATGTGTAGACAACGGGGCATCTGTTCAAGCAAAATCCTTTAGCTGTGATTGGATAAAAAGTTAACCACATTAACGTGTGTTAATCTGATACCCAGTTCCACGACCCAGAGGTCGCTTTAATAGAAGAGGCTATCATATTCACCGAATGATTTATTGAAGACTTACCTATTGTTATATTACAAACTTAAAAGATAAACACATAAGAAAGTTTAATATTTCAAACATCCCATAAATCGTCTCTAATATTAGATTTGTTAACTCAACGTTGAGTTGTATAACCTTAAGTGTTACAGCTTTTTAAAACTTTACATTTGTTTATGCGTCATGCATGAAGGAAACGGACCTTGGGGTCAACAGTTTACTTATCTTGCCACGGAGCCCATTCATGAAAACGACCTGTAATTTTGTACAAAGTCGCTATGTGGCGTGGTTCAACGGTACTGTCTCTCAAGGGAAAGTAAGCAACCAACATAATAACTGATCTTTCTACCTCACATGTAGGCTGGATACAGAAATTTCGAACGACTGCGATCTTCAAGTATTTTAACATCTTAGCACATTGAATAATTTGGTTCTTCTCAGGTATTAGGTCATAAACTCTGCCATATTGTACTATTTTACTTACCTCCAAATTCCTAATCTCCAAGCAGATCCAACGGTACCATAACTTGCATAGGATACTACCAAATTAAGCTGGTCAGGGCCAAAGGGAGTCAGGCGGGCACCGGTAGCATACACACTCCCATCCCCACACTCCTGGGCAGGCTTCACTCCTCTACCCGCCGTTTGATAGCATCTTATGATGCCGTAGGATCTGCTTGGAGACAAATTCAAACATGTCGGGAAGTCATTTCTGAAAGTTATCGTTCACAACTACGTGTGGTGGCTCTTCTTTCAGATCAGTCTACCTAGACATTGAGTCTAGACAAACTGGAAAGTTTTTATACAACTTCTTCTCAGTTCTTTTTTGAGAGGTGAAGTTTGGAATATCACCGCATGGTGTCGCAATTTCACCGCGGCAGAGTAATGTCCAGACTTTTGCTGTTAAAAAATCACGTTTGTATTTATTGAATCGATGCCCAAAATGCCACATGTCGAAACGGTTTCTGCACCTCAGGTCGGTACTGGTGCGTCTACAGGGATGAAATCCTCGGCCTTGGAGTTCACCCCTTCAGGAGTCGAATGACTATAATGCAATGATTTTTCAAACACCATATTCCGCAATGCAAACCATAATTACTAGTAATTTACGGACACTTGTATTCTACAACAGTTGTTCTTTTCGCACAGCAGCAACTTATATAGGTTATGTAGTATTTAATAAAACGCCCCTATATTCATAGAATTGTGGAACAGGTCATTTATGTCGTTGGCTTCTGTGGGTCTTCTCTGCTGAGGGTTTCTCCAAGCAGATCTTCTGTCAAGCGGCTTGTTTCTGTTCTAGCTACCTGGCTCCAAATAGTATATATATAATGCCTTGTAAGTATTCGTTCTCATTGCTATAAAATACCTAGGTGTTAATAAAACGCCACTTTTCAGTGACTTAAATGTCATCTTAACAAAGAACAAAGATGATGGTTTTATGAATGGAACTAGACTGGCGTCAATACACAGCTACCAAAAGGAACTACTTTCTTGTCTGTCTACCATAATTTCTTTTTCATTTCCCAATCTCTGTTCTGTTCATATCTCTGCTATTGATTTCAATCATTGATAACGTTATATAAACCTTAGCAGATATTTTGAAAAAACTCACACAATTGCAAACATGTTTCATCTGTCATAAAACGTTTATTCACACTTCATACCAAGCTTAATTATTTCTTTTGAATTGCACACAGAAAAGCCGTTGGAATACAACTTATAGCACACAAGTTAGAATAATAGCACATTGATTTGCAACACAACAAGTCTGAGGAGAAAACAATGCCTTGATGAACAGTTACGTCTCTCTGCGTTATCGTCATAAAGGTTCAAATGAAATAAATAAATATAAGTATAGACTTTGAAATCACAGCACACAGATTTTTTCTACATGTCTTCCCAAGACAAGAAGCTTAGATCATTCTTTTTACAAAGATAACTTCAAGAAACAGTACAGCACAGAAAGTATTGATATATACAGCAGGTAAATAATCATATGCACATTTGATAATCATCTACAGAAAAATCACACTTATTTACATGGTCAGCTTTGTTTCGTTATTAACCGCTGGACGGTGTTTTCGCTAGCATGGACGGGTTGATTATCGACAAACTAAAAATTTGTGAAGTGTGTGCTAACGTTATATCAAGGACGTTATATGAATGTCCTTGGTTATATATATAGTGGACGGTGAACACATTAACTAGTTAACAATTCGTATCTATATTTCAATTATCATCACAAAGAGAACACTATGTTGTTCTTGCGGAGTCTTGCGTCCTAATACGTCATTTAAAGCTAAATTTGAGACTGCGATTTAAGTATTCTATGGATGTCAATACATTAACGTATACTACAAAACCAGACAGTAGGTCATGAGCATTTTCGCAAGCTGCAGAGCCATTTCTACTCGCCAGGAGGCGTCTCGATGGTGCATAGGCTCTCCTGCAACTTGACGAATCTCGGGTCGCGGAGGTGGTTCTCGTAGAGGGTTTTCTTGGTCTTCGCCAGAAGTCGCTTCTGTTTATCATGGGTGTCCTTCCAAGACAGGGTCAGAATCCTGGGAAACAAAAGTAAAAGTGTAAAGTTTTGTTTACTTGTCTCTTGCCAATTAACATAACTTTTATGAACTCATAGATTTCGATTAAAACCTGCTTTTTAACAGATCCTGGTCGGTGTCACTGACAAAAGGTAGTGTATGCTACCTAAAATGTCTTACCGTTTCCAAAATCATATTTAGTTGCTTAATTAGTAGCTGTTATCTGGCTTATGTTAAGTTTCAGTTTTATGTGTAATTCGGCTGTAATTGCTGATAGCAACAGCCATACATTGAATGGCTATATATAGGGCCGGTGCTCGCTTTATTTCATTTGATTTTTCCCAAAGTACTTTGCGACTTACATAAATCTGACCCCTGACCCCTCCCACCTGCTATGTTTTGTCGTGCCCATCGGTCGCAAATTCCAGACTTAATTACAGACTGAGACTGGTAAGGGGGATTAGGTTCAATTATCGGGATTTGTGACCCAAGGTAAGTATAATTTTACTATCCAATGAAAGCCACAGCCTTAATGACCTTATGACCCTAACCTTCCGCCATTTTGAACATCTAAAGAATGTCCATTAGATCCAACTTTCTAACGTATTACAGGTTGAAAAGAATCATTCATGTGTACGGTACGTGGTCTTTGTTGATGTTCATTGCATTAGGAATAGATACTAAGCAATTCTCCAAGCTAAGACACCTTAAAGTGACAAAAAATCTCTCTAATTATTCCGCATCTATCTCTGAAAGGAAAGCAAAGCACCACCAATATATCACTTACAAAATTAATAAAGATGTTTTGAAGAAAGTGGATCAAGAGCAATTGTTTAGCTCTGTCATAAAATTAGGAAGGGATCGTTTTTTATTGGGTGGGGGGATGGGATAAAGCTCTTTGCTTACCTTTGGTCTTTGTCTTCCATTGCTTTTGTCAGCAGGTGAACGGGAAGGGACAGGGCGAGTTTCTCGATGATCTGCTCCTTGCTTCTCGGCAGGACCGACTGAGGCTCGGCGTCTGCTTGAGCGATCACTGGGTGGGATCCGAACCCGCGACGTTCTATAAAAAACATATTTTTAACAGTTTAGAATATTAGAAAAACAATGTAATTTACTAATTCTTTCTCCGACATGCGCTAAATGGTACATGTACATCAGTATCATCCTTAGTATATTTGAAGATCGTGGGGTACATTTTCGCTTAGCCTTCAATATTTTATTCATAGCAACAATACTCCAAGTGGTCATATCTAACTAAATGGGGGATATATAGGAGGATAACTCTTCATATGAATTTTACCTTGATACTGCTTTGACGAGAACCGTTTTCAGAACATCGGTTAAGATTCCGGATTCATACGGCTGTTGTGTTACTAATTTGCACCATTCGGCTGTTTTGGTATCGAATTTCTTACCATACTTAGCAACATCACTATAAGCAAAAAAATAATCTTTATTGTGTATGACATGAAACTTTTAAATGATTTTTGGTGGAAAGTTTTACCTTCAAGTAATATGGGATGCGATTGTTGAGATCTCAGCAAAGAGGGCGACGAGAAACTTTTCTGGCTGAGGAAAGCAGACCGACGTAGGTGAGGAAGGCGCTCGGGCGGGCTCGCTGCCGACTCCGACGGCTCAACTGCTGCGGCCCGCTCCTCTTTCCTCACGATCCTGGGCATTCGGCATCCTCCAAGAGTGCCATAGGGTGGAGCATTGTCCCCAGAACTCGCACCATCAGTTAAAGACGACTTCCTTCTGGAGAATGTTCTTCTTTGTGGAGTCTCTGTGGTCCTTCTTTCTCCAGCTAATGCGGTCCCTTTCACTTCCATGCTCTGTTGCTCGGTTTGATCGTACGAGCTGCTAAGGATCGTTTCAAGTTCAACGTCATTTTCTCGAGGAGCAGCGTTGTCTTCAACGTTACAGCATAGCAGCTTCTTAATCAAAAAGGTACTTGGGTCGGAATCGTCGAGCTCCACGTACCGTTCCTCTGACTGTAGTTTCTGTTCTGTGAGAGCATTCTGGTTAACCTCTTCTTCCTCGGAACAGTATTTCTGAACAAAGCTATCTCGGGCGGAATCTTCTGTGGTTTCTTGTCTCGCCTTGTCGTGGTGTGAGAGTACCGGAAAATGATGGACGCTGCCTTCTTCGACTAGTCTCTGCGCGAGCGTATGTTCTGCCAAGGCTTCTTGTGTCAGCGGTCTCGTTTCAGTCGCTGGTGGTTTGGAGGGTTCTGTCTTATTCCCTTCTTGCGCGTGTGAGTATCTGAGTCGTCGTTGATGACACGCCGGGACTCTGTGACCATTCACCGGCGTTTGTGGCCGCTGCAGCTGCGGCAGCTCGGACAACTTTCCAGGGGAGGCGTCCGTGTCTTCCGTTCCCTCCCCGTCACTCTCCACTCCGTGGTACGCTCTCCTCTTGTATTTGATCTCCAAGTCCTTATTGAAGAGCTGTTTGAGCAGGAACTGCCTCTGGTGGAGGAAAATGTCTACTTCTACCTTCCTCCTCCCTCTCTCCAGACCGCGGATGTATTGCTGCAGGCGCCGGTCATGCGAGGGGTTGTTCTCCAAGATGGCGCGACTCACATCTCGAGACGAAGGTGCCACTTCTGGTACTTTGTTGTTCTCATCGGTGTCGTCATCTAGTTGGCTCTCTTTGGGCGCAGCATTACGAACTATTCTCCTGCCGTATCTCCTCTGCACTCGCCACTTCTTTCGCCCTTTGCTGAAGCTATCCTCCGTGCTATCTGTGATCACCGAACCGTCAGTTGTTGGGTCGCTGACTGTCGGCTGTTTTTGTTCGGACACGAAAACATCGCTACCGGTCATTGTGGCATTTGTCTCTAATCCGCACTCGTAGATAAAAATCAGACCAATTCTTCAGCGGCTCAATCAGACGTATGGCTTGCTTTCAATGTCTTGAAGCGAAGGTTTGGACGGATGTACTAAGTATGGACGGATTTCACGTTATGGCAAATCTTTTAGTCACCACATCGCTTTACTCCTTCTGGACGGCTTCAATCTCTTCTAAATTCTGGAATGATAAAAAGGAAAACATTTGCTGTTAGAATACACTGTGAAAGATCAGGTGAAAATTGTTGGGACCTCTAAAACAGCCGATAGAACAAAACTCATTGAAAGTAAATGCACAACAATGTTTAAAGACGAATAAACTAGTATCCATCCACATAATATCTGTGTTTTCTTCGTCTTGGATACCGGGATATTGAACAACGCATGTACATTCAGTACGAGCTGTGTAAATTGTTTTCCGGTACAAGATCTTCTTTTGTATACTTCGAGAAGAATCTAGCCAGACGTGAGTCAAAACAATATACCAATCACACTGCCCACACTATATGAAAGCCAGCAGAAAACAATACAGTAAGTATCGATCTCATATGGACTGAATCTCACAGGCTTCTTCTTACGTACAATGAACAAGAAACTTCCCGAGTTGGAATCTGGTGATGCTCTAAATAACCACTCGATAAACAACGTTTGTATCACCTTGGAACTCGAAGACAAACAGTAAAAGATCTTGAAGAACTCACCTGACGTCCGTCCCTTCTCAATGCCGCTCCTCTTCTGACGTCTTTGCCGGGTGTTCAATAGGCTGTGACGTAGTGGCTGTCCGAAGATTCAGATGACCACGCCTCCAAGACCTTCGGGGCAGATTCCGATCATCAGGCTTCTCTCCAGTACCTGTCAACAATGAGTCATGGTTAGGTATCAGATGCAGTGAAAAACAAAAGACATGACAGTTCTTCTTAGCCGAGAAATACTTATCGTTCCTCTTGTTCATTTGTCAGGTACTCTGTGTTATATAGGGTTGATGAAATAACTGGAATTGCCCCCCCCCCCCTTAGTTTTGCTATGCGCCAACGTGAAGACATCGGGTTCATCTCATGAGCTAAATTAGGACCCGCTTCATAACCATCACAAAAGAGTCAGTCCCTAACGAATTTTGATGTTGTATCTGATTACCTATATTTGTATGTACCAACAGAAACAGGTATATATGGCTAGGGCGAAAGTAGATCATTGAAAAAGATAGTATTGATTTGTGAAGAAAAAAACAGCTGGAAACATCTACTTCCAGTGCTCCGTGATTCTGAAACAATCGACATGCTAATTAAAAACACATAACTTTTCAGGGTACCAATTTTAGAACTCAGGTGTGGTAAGAAGCTGTCATTTGATGTCGGGAATGTCTTCACGTCGTTAAGATCTTAAAATAGTTCTAGACGTCTAAAACTACCACTTTCTTGAAGAAACCCCGTGGTGGGAGAGATATAATCATCTCGGTCGCCGACAAAATCAAAGTAACCGGATAAGGTTGTACTGTAACAGCTCCTTGTTAAAACGTCATGTCAAACCCCGAGAATAATATATTATAGCTAACCCCATTGTAGAGATTTGCTTACACTAGATCTTCAAGAATTTACTAAGCCTATGTTAAGCCTGAACCTCCTGCTCAATTGTCCCTGTGAAACAAATATCCCTGGTGGGGGGCAACCCCTCCAGGCTTGTGGCAGCAAAACCGTTAATTACATGTTCGTTAGGGTGTTGACTGTCTCATTTTACATGTTTTGGTGCCATTCTGTATGGAACAGATGTAGGGCCACGATTTTAAAAAGATGGCACGGCAGAAGGACAAGTACTCTCAGATGTGTAGAATATGGGGACTAACCAGGTTGGACCTGAGGTGGAGAAAATTACTCTATAGAACTAGATTCTTCATTGCTGTTATCTGTTGTTCAAAAATAGAAACAAAGTATAGTTAAGACTTTAACTATCTATATTACTCTGATCAGCTAAGACCGCTCTTTGATCCACAAAGTAGGGAAACTGAAAAGCTGAGAAATTTGATCCTCTGTCCTGTTATCAGGTTATTAAGCCTAGAGTAAGCCGTTTTGTATACCTTGTTCAGAAATAGCTACAAAGCAGCTTTAAATGAAACGCTCTGTATATTGTACTAGTTTTCAGTCATTCGGAAGTATGTAATTTTCGTTGACATGGAGAAATACAAACAATGCAAGGTGTGAAGTGTTGGCAAAGAAAATGAGAGTAAGAAACTTTCCTGCTTACCACTCTCTCTTAAATATGAATATTTCTTTGTACTATAATTCATACATTCATACAAACATAGGAATTCAATAAGAAAGAGAAATCGCAGTGAATTCGAACTACTATAATTATGATTAGGTTTTTTTTCAATGTCGATAGAAACGACGAACATTACGTGAACGATGTCTTCTTTGCTTTGAATAATGTTCTACTTTACTTTTTTTACTATATTCAATTATGTCACATTTCAGGGCGCTTGGCTACGTAAAGACCCTTAGGTAGAAACGGAAACTTTTGGTTTGCTGGTCATCTTTTTCCCCGCATTTGTGAAACAAAACACGATCCAGTATATATTGCTCCAAGGACGTTTGAAAACGTGACTAGATCCGCACGTGTCTCTGTGACAAAAATAAGTACAGCACAGGGCCTAATTATTACCGGTCTTAGGTAGCTTTAAGGGGATTACTGTCAATGGCTGATTGATGGATTAGCACATGATCAGGGTACTTTATTAAATGTGATTTATGGTATAATGAACTCTTGTCTCAGGTCATTGACACACAACTGGCTTTTTTTAATCTGTCGGCATGTGCTCTTAAGCCTATTTTTGCTGATTCATATATCGTTATTGCTAAACAGCCATTTGGCGAAAAGTTACAGAGTTGCACAGTTTCACACAACTTATGGAATCATGAAAGTGAACCATTTAGATAAATATCTGGGGAAATTTAGAAAAACTGACTAAAATGGAAAGTAAAACTTGACTGTCTGATCTGGTATTACCCTCCGAAGAAAGAAGGATAAAATGGATAAACTATACTACAATACCGGGCAATTTTGCGTCTTCCCGTCTTATTGGGGATCTATGTAGTGTATCAGCTATGGAAATGAGGATAAGATGGATAAACTATACTACAATACTCAGTAGTTTTGCACCATTCCTTCTAAAGTGGGTATCTATTTAGTATATCCTCTAGAAAAGGAGGATGAAATGGATAATTTTTTTTTACATCACACTATTGCCTTAAGTGTTTCCGTATAAATTGGGTATCTACATAATGTATTTGCATGGGGAAAACAAAGCTACCCTGTGGTGCAACAAGTGACTATCAAACACCTACGCTTCTAGTGTTAACATGCTATAAATAAGGACTAGTTATACCCCTGTTTTGATGAGTAATTCGTTGGTTTCTACATGTCGGAGAGGAATATGTCCAGAAAAAGCTCGGTGAGCTGTACTCATCGCTTCAATAAGAAAGGCCTGACTGGAGATTTTGTCACCAACAACAGAACACTTCATGACAACCTGACTTCTCCGTACTGGTTAAGAATGTGCAACATTTAAGCAATGTTACTGTCACAATGTCAAAAAAAGGTGGAATTAGATCCATGGGTAGTGGGTTGTAATGCATTTTTACTAGGCTATAGGGTACCATCTTTTACCTCCTCAGCCGAAGTCAGGTACCTATGTTTACACCTGAGCGGAGTGAGGAAAGTCTTCTTGAATGCCTTTCTGAAGAGCAGAAGATGACAGGATTCAAACCCAGGACCTCTGGGTACTGGGCCAAACATTTTACAAGTACGCTATACCACCCCCACCCCCCACAAATGGTAAATAAAATGACTTACAAAACGGTACTTGTCAGCGCCTTCTAGGTTTGGTGGCAGAGACTTAGATCACACCTGTTCACTCTGTCCGAACAGCACAGACTATCTGGCGCACTGGCACTATAGAAAGGTGCTGACACCACAATTAATTATGTGGAGCGTGTTGTCTGAGTGATTGATGATAAGGGCATGCTGATTAGATTGTATGGGTGACATCCTTTGGGAATCCCATAACTGATGAGAGCATCTGATTAGATAAAAGTTTGTCAAAAAACTTGCCCTCATTATGAAATCTAAGTGGACAGGAAGGTTGAACAAATGACTAAACACAGAATATGGTATACTGAACAGTAGATTCTTCAATTTCGTTCTTTCATATCTTCTTCTTTGACATTGGCATACTACGACATACTATTTCGATATTTTTTGCAGCTTTCTTTGTATGATTTACTGTATGGTCGAAAACTTTTTTTCAAACGAAAGAAAGTTGATGAGCATGTTGATGCCATGGATGCAGTCTAATCAATAATCGGTAACTGTGTCTCATGTGCCGCATAACCTTCTAATCTACTTCGTCTCTTTCAAATTTAGCACCCAATATAGATCTAGAAAACTATTTGAGTCCACAACAAAGCTTGCTATGAATACTTCAAGCAAAATTTACGGAGAAACTTTCTCTGGGTGCCTTTGTGAAGCTTAAAGATGGCAGATAAGATAATAAGACATTCCACAGATCTGGACGATGCGTTGTGAGGTGGACCGTGTCGTAAGAACACTACGAGGGGCGTTCAATAAGTAATAACTCTGACTCATTTCCCATAGCAGGGGATTAATGAAACTTGGCACAGTTATTAGTCTTTCTCTTCATAGGAACCACCCAGAGTTATGCATTTCTCCCATCGTTTGATGCAGCTCTGGACACCGTTTTTGTAGGACACCCCAGGTTGGTCCTCCAACAGATGCCTCATCAATGGCAGAAGAGGAACGACCAGGTCTGGGAGCTGTTTCCACAGACTTCCGGCCATGTTTGAATTCAGGATGCCAGCGTTTTACAAGGTCATATGATGGGGAATCATCACCATAAGTTTCTTTCATTTCATCAAAAGTCTCCTTTGGTGTGCGTCCTTTCAAATACAAAAACCGGATCACTGCGCGACACTCAACTGGCTCCATTTCACACCTGGTCCATTTCACACCTAACTCAGTTCAAACACTAGTAAATCAGAAACCACAATTAGTTCAGAGCTCTTTTTTGCAACATAAACTATAGAGATATGAATCATTACACATGCAAAATTTCATTTAGATCAGACAACTGAAAGTGGGTCAGAGTTATTATTTGTTGAACGCCCCTCGTAAAATATCTTAAGATCATATCATGTAAAAAGGATCGTGTTTTGTAGAACTAAGAGCATGTGGTTACAGTGGTAATAGGTAGCAGTTATACAGTTACCCAAGTACGTGCTTAGAAGGACATTGAAATGTTTACAACAAGAGTGGTAATTGACAGATTCAGTCTCTACATGTTGTAAACAACTCGACGTGTAGTAGAATGGAAAGATTGACAGATAGGTATATCAGCTGGAATTTTTGTGGTGTTACCATGACGTTGTGTCCTGACTTGATCCAAGGGGACTAAAGTTCACGTCCTTAGATGAACTCGCTTTCTCTCCCCCGCCCCTCCCTCTCGATATAAAAAGTTGTCTTCATTATGAAATCTAAGATGTCAGAGAATTTGAACAAATTACCAAACACACAGAGTATTGTAAACCGAACAATAGAATCGTCATTGTGTGTGTGTGTGCAACACATATCATTGCACACACTTCCAGACCCTCTTAGATCCTAGCCATGTGACTCAGCCATCACGTGTGCCATGGTAACTTTTATGGCTAAATTATAGTCTGCTCTTTGCTTCACACCTACGATGACCCCACAGCTCTAAATGAAAGGCTGGTGAAAGCAAGAGGGAATGCAACAACGCCACAACGTGAGCAGGCTGAAGGCAAGGCCATAGTAACACAGTAACTAGTGAGGACAGGACATGAGCTGTAATCGATTTCAGACTTGAAGGCGAAACAAAGAGTGCCGTGGGGAAATCGTTCTGAAAGTTTGGTTCCGACAAACACAGACTTCGCCCCATGTCCTTGCTGCTTTGCCTTTCAGTCCTGCAGACAAAAATGACGTATGACAATGCTGTATTTGGAAGCGCGGACACACACACACACACACACACACACACACACACACACACACACACACACACACACACACACACACACACACACACACACACACACACACACACACACATTTGTTAACCAACAGAGCAACAGAGCAGAAGACCCTGACCCTAAACATATAAATTTTCTTAACGATCAAAAATTTGTTTCATTTTAAAATAAAGCAAAGCACATCTAGAGTTCATTGACCCGGTCCTCACGTGTTTACTTCTGACACATAGAGTTTTGTTGACGTATCGCGTGTCTGTGGTAAATGATGACATGTCTGGACTTCTATATTTTACAATTCGTACTGATCTAATGACCTTCCATTAAAGGTTATTGACCGGGGATGGCCCAACCCTGGGTCACATCATCGTTGGAGATGCTTAACTATGACCAGTGTATCTCACAGGAAAACACGTATATGAAATGGAAGTTTTTTAATGGCAAATCCAGACCGTTACACCCTTTCCAATGCATTCAGTCCAGTTTTACTCAAATCTCTTGCCTAGTTGTTAAATATGATATCAAAATACAATTCAACAGGTGTGGTGATTTTGATATCGTGGTGCATAAGCTTGAATATGTTTTTTTTTTTAACACCTGTCTGTACCATTTTTTAGCTTGAACACTTTCCGACCTATCAGTCCAAAATAGAAGTAAATGGAAAGTTTGCAAAAGATAATCTATCTATAATGTAGTCTATTTTTTCTAAACATTCGATTGAATATCCCATCCAAATACACCCAGTACATACTTCTAGTATTGTAACTGATTAAACACATATAACTGCTTAAAAACAGGTCCTTGAAAACGTGCACGGCGCCTCACGTGGCTCTTTGTGAGCAAAACGTTCAATGGAATCGGGTTTACCAGATGACGTTACATAAATCTTTGATTGTCCTATTGCCTGGAGGTCTAGTGAGCCCTCTCTCCTTATTTTCCTGACAAAAGGCTGTGCGAAGGACCGATTCTCCTGTAGCAGGATGGGAAAGATTGCAATTGGCAGCTGAATATATCAGCTACATACGTGAGATGTTTCTAGTGTGACAGTTATTTCTTTACGCCACGGACACTGAAATTTTTTTGAAAGAAGCGGCTATAGACGAGTGCACATGTTGTAAACAACTCTTGAAGTACAATGGGAAAGATTGGCAGCCGGGTATATCAGCTACATACGTGAGATTTTTGTTGTGTTACCATGACATTGTGTCCTCACTTGATCCAAGGAAACTAAAGTTTACGTCCTTAAATGAACTCGCTTTCTCTCTCTCCTCTAGATCTCCTGTCTCTCAATCCATCCGTCTAACTAGGCCATATTGATTTGATTACATGGATGACATCATCTGAGAACCCCCAAACTGATGCGACAAAAAAGTTTGGCCAAAAAGAAGTTGTCTTCATTATGAATTTTATTGATCAGGAAGGTTGAGCAAATGACCAAACACACAGAGTGTGGGATACTGAACAATAGATTCTTCATATTGTTCTTTCACATCTTCATTTTTGACCTTGAAATCGACGTTTGCATCCAATGGCATTGGTATATGCTGTCATAACTATTTTCTTTCAATCTGCGGCATAGTGGTACATTTTGCAGCTGCTTTATACGATTTAGAGCATGGTTGAAAGCATTTGGCTGAAACGACCAAACATTGATACGTACGGATATATAAGTCCATATAATCAAATCAAAGGACCTGATCTACCCTGTAACCTTTGTCTTTTGATATCTTCTTTCTGATCAATCACCAAATCATCGCACACACTTCCAAACTTTCCTCAAAACGTGACCCAGTCAACACGTGCTTGATGATAGTGTGCTCGTTTCTTCACACCTAAGATGACCTCCACCTTAGATAAGAGAGTAATTTATAAATGACAGGATGGGATGTATGACAGCTTGACCTGCCTCACACTAGGCCATTGGGACAGAGGACCGAGCATTGAGGACATTAAGCGAGCACCAATTTCTTTTGGTCGATTAAAAGTAATAAGAAAGGTCTTAGCAGATATTTTGTATATAATTGAGATCAGAAAGATTCCTATAAACACAACCTGAAGGCACAGACACATTTATGTATGTTGTTTTACGATCCTTACAGTTCCAAGGCTACAACGTAACTGGAAAACTGAGGAGGTATGACATTACTGTAATGGGAATGGCGAAACACAGACAAACAAGCAAGAGCAAGTAAAGTAAACACATGTATTACTATTCGGTAAAGAAAACACATTGGCCATTAAAGCCTCACCGTAAACCATGCTGTTAAAACGTATCCACAAGAAAGGATGACAGTAATATGTTATGACGCATATTTATGTTTTAGAAATTGAATATAATGTTTATGCATAATACAGAAATTCTATGTACTTTTTTAATTTTACTTTCAAATACTGCATTTACATTTGTTTTATGTTTTCCGTGTCCCTCGCAGTACTTTATTCCATACTGTGATCCTTTACAATTCTGTCATACACCCATGTAAGAAAGAAAGGCATACCGGAGTTCATTGAACCGGGGTTACATGAGATAGAAGCGGTGATTGACCCGGTCCTCACGTGTTTACTTCTGACACAGGGGGTTTTATTGACGTGACTGTAGTAAATAATAACATGTCTTGACAATCATAACATGTCTTGACATCTAGACAATTCTTATACTGATCTAATGACCCTTCACTTAAGGTTATTGGCCGGTGGTGACCCAACTCTGTGTTATACCATCGTAGGTATTGTTTCCCGATGGCCAGTGGATCTCACAATAAAATACATGTTCCATGGCAAACGTATGGCTGCTTTGAATATCGCGATACGATAAACAAGCTGAATATATAAGTGAATATTCATTTCTATGGTGTTTTGAATAAACTGATTTTTAAACACGAATGTACCAACATTCAGCTTCGTCCCTTTCTGACATACGTAGCTACGTGTCGAAAATGAAAGAAAATTCTTTTAAAAAAAAGATATTACAGTCTATGTTTTTTGTGATCTTCCATACAAAGACACGCCTTACATACTTAATTGTAAGTAAAGTATTGTAAGTGGTAAAATCACAGAAAAAGTGTACATGTTGAAAACAGGTTGTTAACTAAAGAAACGTGAACGGTGTCTCACGTGGCCCTTTCCAAGTCGAAAGTTTAGTGAACTCGGGTTAACCACCTGAAGACGTAAAATAAAGATTGATTGTCTTAGCGCCTTAAGGTGTGAAATGAATCACCCTCCTCTTTACTCTAAGTTGGTCCCCTTAGGCGTTTATAAATGGAATGATCCGCAATCGCCACATGTAGAAGAAGCGCTCCAAGCGGTCATCCTATAAACTACAGTGTAGCAATGAAAGAAGCGCTCCTAGCGACACGCGCGCAACTACAGCGCGATCAGTATTCTCTTCACGATTTACTAATTTATGCAAACTCAATCTTGCCATGAGTTTACGTCGTTACAACAATTATTATGTAGTTGCAACTTTCACACCTTTTTATCATTACAAGTACCAAACTTGTGAATAAGTTGTGAGACAGTCGTAAGATCATTTCGATAATGGCGATGATTCCGGTAATTGAGTTGTTGTCTGATGTTTATTTTGCTAGGGCCTATTCACGTCAATTTAAAACAGAATCCAGTGTTCTTTTTATCTAAAAGCTAAACTAAAATCATGACACATGTGATACTTGATTGTCAAAAAATATGCCCACTAGCTATAGAAAACGCTTGTTTCCAGTTTTCTGTGTTTGTCAGCAATTTCTGACGGTAATTAAAGCTGGTAATTAATGATAAGCGTTGACATCATTTCCTGTCTCTTTCCTAGCCACAAGAAAAGAAACAAAATCTTTTTTTTTTCAAACAGATTGTTTTCAAACATGATTTCGGTTAGTAAACTAATATGATACTGGACGTTTACATTGAAATCTCATTATTGCTATGGGGGAACAGCTGAGAAACCATGATTTAGCCGGAGGCCACAAAACAAATTTCTACAAAAGCAGGCATTCGTTGGACATTCTCACCAATGAATCCACTTCTATCTCACACAATGGAAATGGAAAATGGAGCAGATTTGTATCTCCTGCCTCATTTTAACGTTGGTTTCAAACTTCTTATACGACGCTAGTTAGAAAGTTGTATCTATGTAACGTTGTACCATATAAATGTTAAACCAGTAGATTAAAACGCCTTTTTTTTAAAATTCAATACTCGGAGATATGTTCTAGAAGCATGCTCTATCAACTTCAAATCAGTTAGTCCATGGGCCAGAGGACATGTTGGTACCACTTGAGGTGACAAATTCTCCATTTTTAATAGTAGAAGGCCTATAGTATACATTTTGATGTGATTTGCCGCTTGATTTTGCCATTAAAACATCGGTGAAATTTGAACAACACATCTCCCCAAGGGATTTAAAATCCAGATAAGACATACACAATTCTTCCTTTCAAGAAAGACGCAAAGTGCATAACGTACATGTATTAGTTCGTGTCTAACGTTTCTGAATGTTTTGTATGTATAAAAACGGGAGTCTGTATCTCTAAGCGTTGTAAAAACTCAAGACAAAATCTAACATCAGAAAGTACAAAGGATGCAATAATTAGCAGTGTTGTAAACTGTGAAATCACGGTAAGACAATGCGAAGCCATACTTACGGTAACACAAGTACAAGACTCTCCAGACACCGGTGGCTTCTTGGGCTCCTCACCGCGTGGCGTCTTCGTCTCCAAGTTCGAAAATGATATCGAGGAACCGAAAAAGGACGCCACTTGTGCTGGGAAGCAAACGCACTGTTTTTCCCCAACAGTAAACCACACGCAGTGCAAACGATTACTGACGTCACTACAACACTGTGAAAATGGTAGAAAAGACAGGTTTGGTGAGGTTAGCGGTCCCAGAGGTATTCACCACGCCGGTCCCCATGTGAGATTGTTTGAAAGGTAAGCGTGACGGACCTTACCTATGATTCAGTATGCAAATGAGCAGGTGGGCGGAGCCACGGCATGGCGGTGGGGCAACCTGTTCACGTGAGAGGACTGTAGCCTCCAAACAGGCTCTGTAAAGGGCGATTTGAATTGTTTTAATCTAAAATTTCGTACTAAATTTTGGACCCCTGTTGTGCTCTGATTGTCTTCATTTAGCGTCATGAATATGACACAGCAACACACAGAAAATAGCCCATGTTCTAACAAAGAAACTACATTGCTATAACGCCGCCACCGGAGCCTGTTAAAAGGAGGCTAAGAGTAAGCTGTTTTAACATGGAACAGCGTTAACTTTTTATAACCTTTCCCTACTTTATAAGGCATTCTGCAAGAAAGGTATATGATGCAAAATGTTTTCAATAACAAATGTATTGACATCCGCGCGTTCAACGCACCAACGTATTTCAATTTCTGCCATGATAGTATTGTTATAAAGATACAGGCTATGAAAATTGACTCCAAACTTAGAAATGTTACAAAATTTGACAATTAGAAAGAGAGCCTTGTGACGGGTATTAAATGATTAAGCGAAGATATAACAATCTAATTTTCTAGTGCGAAAATAATAATCATAGTATTATGATACCCAAGATGGTGTACGTGTGAGACGTGGGATTGTGTTTTGAGGAATCTATCAGGTGATTAGGGACCGTATCAAGGCTAGCCCCGGGGTAGGGATGAGCAATGTCAGCTGGCTTGCCTACGTGTTTGGATTCGCATAGGTGCACACTGTTAAAGTCGTCTGACCGTGGTTGCCACGGCAACGGCACAACAGACACAGGGTGCACCTAGTCCCCGTGTCCCGGGGTTAACTAGAAAAACTCGACTCATCACTTTTCAATCCGCAGTTATCTGCGGAAATGACGGCAGCTTTACATAATTACCTTGAGCCGGACGACTTTTCTGTTGCTTACTCTTGGGGAAGGACCAAATCTAAAATAAGTTTTGTTTTTTTTCTCTATCATCATTTATATCTTTCCTTTATTTTTGAGGTTGAAAGGGAGAATGTTAAGGTTTCTTCAATGATATCTCCAAACTAGGACTATCAAAGATTGATTAATAAGCATATAGTCTTCTGTTGCATCCCAATCAAGCTGAGATCCGCAGAGAAACAAAGGGACGGAAGAATATAAGAGTAGAACGAAACAATATGTAATTGTACATCTCAGGAAGATTTTGAAACATTTTCCTCATGCGTCAACTGAATGAAATGTCTAAAGATACAATCAATCAATCTAAGACTTGTTGTTGTTATTGTGGTATCATGATGTCTTAGAATGCCGCAGGTTGTAGGATATGGAATGTGAGTGACTTGTTTTTCCGATAGGCATCCAGGTGAAAGATTGTCTACGTGCGTCCTTAATTCGTTAACGACTTAAGCCGAACGAACAATGGCGCCTTTGTTTCCCGACATTGCGGATGTGCACTTTTCATGACCTGTTGTGTGACAGGTCCCAACGACCTTTACATTTGGAATGTTCCACTTACAGACCAGGGAGGAGAGCACAGGAATCGTTCCATATAAGCTCGTTCACGGATCCGTCTGCGCATGCGAAAGTCAAAGGTGAAGGCCCCTGAGACGTAAAAAAAACTCGTCTTGACATTGTTAGAGATACAAACGGGCCGAGTCTGGACATGTATAAGTCATGGTTGAGACGATGGATTTTTAGCCCACGCATGCGCATGCTGATCCTTGTACGTGCTTCTTCCCTCCAAGCAATTTTGACGTCATGCCAAGTGGCGCTTTAGCAAAACATCTCAAATATAAATCCATATCTTAGTCCAGTTTTGAAGACAAACCTTGCTTATTGACAGAACTTAATTGCCATTGACTGTGTTTTTTTTTTCGTGAATGCTCGTTATATTAACTCACTTTACACCCGAGACGAATACAATAAATTAGAAATTTACGAGTTCACCTTTCACCCAATTTTCATGCGGAGGTACATACACAGGACTGATGGTTTAGGAAGGATGATTTAAAAATGTGGCTCGAAGATATGCAAATACAATCGTCATTGAAGGTAAAAATAAATGTATTGTGGTAAGTTCGGGTCTAGAATAGTCGAATTTAGCCAAAAATATTCCCCCCCTATGTTGCCGACTGACTCATCTGTTTAATTAGTAAAATGTCTGTGATTTGAAATCATACAATGATTCTTGTTGATCATGACACAATCGTTTTATCTAGGGTCCAGCAACTGTATATGATTTTGGAAACGGTCAGACGTTTCAGATAACATCCGTTATCTTTCGCCAGTTACGTACTTCACTGACGGAGTTAGAGTAAGAATAGAACCGATTTCAGGCTACTCCCAACCCAGCGCCGATCTTGGTTGGGAGTAGTCTCTACCAGACTCCGGATCGCTGGAAAATCGTAGAAATGGAACAAATAGAGAGGAATATAACCGGCCAGGGAACAGCTCGCGTGCTGTTCCCTGGCTGGTTATATTCCTCTGGCCGGCTTACTCCTCTATTTGTTCCATTTCTACGATTTTTTCAGCGATCCGGAGTCTGGTAGAGACTAGGTTGGGAGTGTTCGGGAGCTGCAAGGTCCTGAATGCGTGACGGGGGCTGAACAGATTACCGTTGATTGACAGTTCTTAAAGATGAATCCAAATGTTGTCAGACTTGTTTTGAGAGTTACCACGGAAGGTGCACGTAAGGGTACCACCTCAAACTTCTGCAATCTCTTCAGGAAGGACACTGGATCCGCATGTGCTCAGGCCTGTTTCGGATCTTTCATTTGAACCAACACACAGACATGTTTCGCCAACGTGAATTCTTCAGTGCTTTGGGCTCGAATGAGCACAAGTATAGAGAAGTTTTCTGAAGAAGCTTAAAGTTACCGTAAATTACGACTTCACCATTTAGCCTACGCATACAGTCTTCGCTTCCTTGAAAGCTGACCTAACACGGCGCCTAGCTAAGTCCTCTTTGTCCTGGCTTTTAAAGTGCATAGTGCCCTATATGGTTTTATTACAAATCAGTTCAGCAAATATAAAGTAGTGCAGTCTGCTCTAGGTCTGAGTGCACTACATGACCTTGCTTGGCTTCTTAAGTGCGTATGAGGGCCGTATGGAAGTAATAGCCTCTATCAAGCTCCACATACAGGTCGTTGGAAAATAGAAACTGGACAAAATGTGGACAGATAACATGCCAAACGAGTTAGCTGGGTCGCAAACCATACTCCTCGGCCAGCCAACTCCTCTGGCATGTCATGCGTCTATATTTGTGCAATTTCCACTCCAGTGACCTGTAGAGCCTGATAGAGTCTAACTAAGCTCCATACGGACATCATACAGACTTAAACATATACGCACTTGTGAACACGGCTTTAGTAATGACTTCAGTTGTGTCCGACTTGTCGTCAGAGCGGGTTACCATGGAAGGTGCACGTACGGATGTTACGGTAGTCAGACTAGAGGACAGGTGGTCGGTGTGACATACTTTACATTCCGGACACTTCTGAATTCAAGAACGGTATTAACTTTGCAAGCAGACGTTTGGAGGGGTATGGCTGTGGGTTTTTTTCACACACAAATACACACACACGCACACACACACACACACACACATATATATATATATATATATATATATATATATATACACATAAACACACACACATATAAATATATACAAACTGCACACACACACTGTCGTGCACACGTATAAATACACACACACACACACACACACACACTCACAACACCCATTGAACATAACCTTCATGACGTAAGTGATACGTAGTACATTTGAATATCGAATTATCACGAACCATTCACCATATCAGAGGAAATTTTTGCCAAGTTACAAGCAGTAAAGGAACGATATAGAGATACTAAACAAACACTGTGGTCCCATATAGACTAACAGCATGATCGATGTTGGGGGTCAACAGGAAATAGCATTGTTCCTTTGGTGGTGTTCAGTTTAATGAGTATTTGGTCACGTTGACAATATCAACATCTCGAGCCTTTCCACTGAACCCCTTAAGTCGTACCAATAACACCATTTGTAAGAGGATAGTAAACTAGTCGTAAGTAACTAGCTACGGGACACTAGACTAAGTGCACTTCGTTGTGCAGAAAAACACCAGCACACTATGCTGACCTACAGTTACCTTTCAACGGTGATAATTCAAGATCTGTCAAGCTTTAGGAGTCTATGGTGCGATCAGTATAATCGTTGTAAGACATGCACACACACACACACACACACACACACACACAGAATTACGCATACACTGAAACAAACACATTTTTAAAACATCGTTTCCCTTTAATGGCAAACTTCTACTTTGTTTCCAAAGGGAATCTAATTTTGGTGCATGACCGATGGAGTTCCACTGAAGTCTACCGTGAATGTTTACCGTCAACAAAGTAACATCTGCCTGACATCATGGCCGTGAACCGTAGATGAACGGAATGCAGAGCTACGTACGTGTTTATTTCAATGAACACCCCCTGGCCAGCCCACTTTTCGCTATTGTAAAGAGAAAGACATTTCATACAATGATACATGTCTTTGATAACAATAAAGATATGTCAATTAGTAGAATCGTGGGTATGATTTGTGTTTATGTATGGGGGTATCATTTTTTGCTTTGTTTCATAAGCTGGGTCCCGGTTTGGAATTGCAAAACTTGCATTACTCCATCTAAAATATCAAACAAATTCTTATGTAGCCTATCACCGATGATATGGTTGGAAGAGCACCGTTTCATAACACAATCCACTGTGTATGTTATATAAAATGTGCTACCTAGATAAACAAAATAAGAGCATTTGATATGCCGCAGACAAGGATTAAGTTGTCGACTCGCGTTTGGTGAGTGTAAATAAGGGATGAAAGTCGGTCTGACTTGTGCCTGGGGCCCGTCGGGAACAAAAGCGTCATCAGGCGCAATACCGTCACTCGCCACAGGGGGGCGCTGGAGATAATTATCATTGATCCTGATATAATCTCATGACTTCTACCAAGTAACTTTCCTTTGTGTTGTCTAAATGAATTGTCCTTTAGCTGTCCGACATAGGAATTAAGTGAAGGACGTTGTGTAAAGAAACTTGTTAAAGACGGATTTAGGTATAGAGATTTGAATCAAGGCGAAGAAGGATATGTTATTCATTCTTACAAAGATTACCCTCCTCCGATAATTGTACTGTATCATTAAACGCTTGTTGACCTCTGACATGTACTACAAGAAGTCATTTTTCTACAGCTGTCATGGTCTGTTGTACAGCTAGCTGTTTTTTAAGTATGTGTATGTATGTATGTCCTTTTGTGAGTTTTGTGTTTTTCTTATACCTGCAATATACAAAATAAACAAAGCAGATGTTCGGAAGGAAAGTCGTTACGTTTTTGGCAGTTTTGTTTTTTCTTGTTGTTGTTGTTGTTTTTACATCATACTACCCCATTTTTTTATATACATGTATTGTTTTTTTCAACACACTGCCCCGATACTAGAAAAACAAACCAGACAGAAAGCATAATGATTTCTCTTCCAAAGGTAAAAGGAGGGGTGAAGTTGTTAACAAAAAGCTGTAGCTTTTCTTCTAATGATGAGATCGTCAATACTCTTTTTATAATATATTCATGCATATCCGATTTAGTAGCGTTAGACGTCTTCTACAACACCTTAATTTAAAACAATCAAACCCAAGGTGAGTGGTGTCATTTAAAAAAGAGATTGCAACGATGGAATTCAAATTGATAGATTGCAACGATATAACTGCACTCTTCGTTTATTCCTACCAATGTAGGCTGTAAAGGACATCACATAATCGGCATATGCTGTCGTAAAACCGACAAAACTTACAATGTTGGAATTATTCAATAAAATAGAATTGATATGTTAGTAATGCAATTCCATTGGAGATGATAACGGCAAATAAAGAGATATTGTACGTACTGACAAACGAATGAACAACGCACTTAATGATTAAAATGGAAAGCAAATGAATAAATCCAAGTCTTAGAATAAATCGAAACGTCAGCAGGTGAAAATAACTGGCTGTGTAAAAAAACACCTATGTCAAATGAATAAATGATTTCATGATAAAGATTGCTTTGATAGCCTCGGTCGCAGGCAATGTCGTGAGGCTCACTTCTTGGAGTGCGCGGCGATGTGCTTGAGGATGCGGCTCTTCTCCGTGCCTGCCGGGAAGGGTTCGCGGCAGTACGGGCAGGTGGATCGGTTCTTCTTAGCGGAGGTGCCACGGACAGGACGCTTACGGGGGATCCGCTGGGGTTTGGGCTCCTGAAGAGCGAGATTGATTGATTGATTTAACGAACGAATGAATGAATAAATAAAATAGAATCGATATTAAAGAAAATTGTGGATAAAGGAGATATTGATGAAGTAACCAGGGAATATATCATAAGAAAAGGGAAGGAGTGAAGAAAGGAATACAGTAACGTGAGAGTAAAGGAAAGAAAGTTTGAAAGGATTCATCTCAAGGAAAATCTATATCTCACAAAGCGACGTCGACGTCGTAGCTGCTGAAGTACCTGAACAGACTGCCTGGTGGCGCTGCAGCACGGTTGCGACCTACTCTCCAAAGACGGCCTCCTCTTCACCGGGACAGGTCGGATCAACGAAGCTGTCCCGGTGCCTGAAAAAATGGTAACCTCCGTACTCTGTTTGGGCGCAGGGTTACCCTGTTCCGCGGTGGCTGCCATCCTGTGAGCTACACCAGGTACCAGGGAAGGGGGTGAGCGAGGCGAGGCATCCTGGTCTTGTTTTCCTCCCTCTTTCGGTAACACCTGTAATGAATGACAAACCAGTTTATTTCAAGCTATATAAAGTTACAAATTTGTTACCAAAATTTCTTTTAAAATTAGTCAGTCTCTAGGGAGTCAGAAAAGAAGAGTCATCAAGCCACATGTGAGTAGACATCGAGCTGAACACCATGCAAGCAATAATGTGCGATCCCCTGCTGTATTACCTTCAGATGAGTGGTGGTGACGGTGGTGGTTGGTGGGGTATCGGACGACGCGTTGAAGGCTGCGGGAGTTGTGCAGCTCGCGCCCGAGGACTTCTCACCCAGACTACCTGCGGTCTCTGCGATCAGCAGCCTGGCTTCCAAGTCAGCTATCTGAAGCTAAATGATAACAGGAAGAATTTTTAGTTCCCATAAGGAGGTTTAAAAGGTTTTGGTTCCCCTGACCTAAGCCTGGGGAGAGGGGTATTTTTTAAAACTTGGAACTGCAGCTTTTAAACTATGCAAATCCCACGCAGAATTCTATCACAGAACCTCACAAAGATGGCACTTTTTTCTAGCATCATATTATATACCGACCTTCAGTTTTTCTGTTTCCTTGCGGGTGTCGCGGTCCTTGTCTTGTGCTGCACGATCCGTCTCTTTGGCTTGGCGGCGCTGCTGCTCCACAGTCTCTATCAGAGCGTCTCTCTCGCCCTGCACGCTTGCGAGTTTCACGTGAGCGGCCGACAACTGCTTTTTGAGTTTCTTACGGTCCTCATTTTCCTCCTGATGAAAAAAATGTTGACAACTTGGTTCATTTTCATTATCTTTTCATCAGTTACCATCTGTTGATTTGAATGACAGCCGCTTTAAGCTTTCCTATAGTGGCAAAATACGTGTCAAAATTATATAATTTTTTATATACTGGGGAAAATATTTGGCACAAAGGTAAAGGCACTCATGTTCTTTGACTAAAATATATCAATTTGCTGTTCAGAACAGTATGAGCGACTGAGTCGATTTCAAGATGGCGCGTTGATTTGGAACTGAATTGATACTAAACCTTAACAGTGGCATTGATAACAATATAGGACTTCGTAGTTTCTCCGTACCTGTAGTAGAGCGGCAAGTGTCTTCTCTCTGCAGAGAGCAGACTGTAGCTCTCGCTCCTTCACCTTCGCGTCCTCCTTAAGGAATATCACCTCCGTCAAGACTTCGTCGTTCTTGCCCCGAACCGTCTCAGCTTTCTTCCGCAATTCGGCATTCTCCGCCTTTAGTTCGTCATCTTTCGTGCCGAGATCGGCATTTTCCGCTCGCAGTCGAGCCATCTCGGACTCGAGCTCGGAGATTTTCGTCTTCAACTCGACAGTTTCCGTGTGGAGCCGGGTTACCTGGGAGACCTGCTCAGCAATCTCTGTCTTCAAGTTCACGATCTGAGCTTCGGCCTTTTCCGCCTCGGTCTTCAAGACCTAGTCATTAAACACAGACACATATCTATGATTATACAGAATTGCATTCTTCCCCAACTCAGACAGACAAATCTTGTTCTTGTCCAAACTATGACAACTGAAGCTCAGGACATGCATCGTTAAAAGAGCACTCCAATACAGGGCATTTTACTTTGGGCCCTTCAATATGACATACATGTAGGATCGATGCTTCTAATCTAGCTAGAGCTATAGGTGACTTAGATCGCCTTATCTTGCAAAAGTGAAGAACATTGAAGAAAACCCGAATCCGGTTCCAGGTCTTGTTATCACTTGCAGCGTCTAATAAAGCAAAGAACCAAGTTTTTTTTTAATTGCTCTGACCTAACCTTCATTTCTAGCAGTTGAGACTTCATCTTCAGCGGGCGGTCCTCTGAGAGCGCCGGGAGCTTGAGCTGCTTTCCCCGCTTCCCCTTCAAGAGGGACCCCGGTAAGGCATTGGACAGGTCGATTCTGCAAAATGAAACCTTGTAACGACTTTTGTTCCGATACAAACTGTAATCAGAGTTCAGGCTATTCCTCAGCTTTGTTATTTTAGACATGTGACTGCGCTACATGAAATGTGTCTGGAAGCCTGTGTCACCCTCCGTCTCGGTTTCAAAGGGTACTTTGCTAAAGAATCGGTCGAGAATCGAGATAAATCGGTGCGATCTAGTCACTTTGAGTGTGTACTAAATTGGCACTGGATTCGGTCAATCATTGTGCACGAGTCACCAATGTCATAATTTTAAGAAGACCTAATCAATGTACAACCAAGAAAACAAAACAAAAATATTGGTATATATTACATTCATCAAATATTACCTGTTGCCTTTGGTGTCCTCGATACATGTGTAACCCATGGTACAAAGCGTGAACATGACGTCATCCACATACTTCTCCAGATCGTTACATTTGACCCTCAAACGATCCAATTCAGACGACAGCCTGGAATGCCGAAGAAGAAATAAAAACCCGTCAAGTCTCAGTACTCGTCTAGACATGGAAAATATTTCCTATGGCTATGCCCAGCCATGACAAACCAACGCAACCAATATACATTTCTTTAAAGATCGATTGTCAAGTTTCTTGATCAGTGAAAGCTAGGAGTTGCGATCAAACTGTAAACGTATTATTTTGCAGAAGATTATCTCCAAAGGTGCTATTACTGCTGGATAGTAGTTGCACCATGGTATGAACATACTTACTTCCTAGCAGCCTTCTCCTGCTGCTGCTTGGCGCTGGTCAGGGTCTTGACGCGATCCAGGAGACGGTCTCTCTCGGCGCGCAGTGCCTGATGGGTAGACACCATTGCGCTGTTTGATTGGCTGGTCTGAGCGGACACGTCACGGGAATGGCGAGGTGCTGTCAGAAACGGTACAGAAGAATGAAATAGAAAATTTCATTTACAATTATCACTTTATGTACAGATGAAATAGGTTCAACTCACAACAAAACACAGCAAGAAAATGTTTTGTACATCCTGGCATAGTTACCACATATACGTCTGTCCCTGGCGCTGAAGACAATACACACATAAGTAAATATACCTGTCCTTGGAACTGGACACCACACAAAGACAAACACACCTGCCCCTGATGCTGGACACATTCTACACACAAGTAACCAAAGTCATCTGTTCCGGGTGCTGAACACAATCCACATACAAGTGAACGCATGTCTCTGGTAATGAACACCATCCACACGTAGGTAGACGTATCTATCCCTGGTGCTGAACACAATCCACACTCAGGTAAACACACCTGTCCCTGGTACTGAACACATGCAACTAGACACCGTCACCTGCCCTTGAGGCTTAACACCATCCACACACAGACATATCTGCCCTGGTGCTGAACACCATCCACAAACAGGTTAGCACACCTGTCCTTGGTGCTGTACACAATCCACAAACAAGTTAACATACCTGTCCCTGGTGCTGAACACCATCCACAAACAGGTTAACACACCTGTCCTTGGTGCTGAACATTATCCACAAACAGGTTAACATACCTGTCCCTGGTGCTGAACACCATCCACAAACAGGTTAACACACCAGTCCTTGGTGCTGAACATTATCCACAAACAGGTTAACACACCAGTCCTTGGTGCTGAACATTATCCACAAACAGGTTAACATACCTGTCCCTGGTGCTGAACACCATCCACAAACAGGTTAACACACCTGTCCTTGGTGCTGAACATTATCCACAAACAGGTTAACATACCTGTCCCTGGTGCTGAACACCATCCACAAACAGGTTAACACACCAGTCCTTGGTGCTGAACACTATCCACAAACAGGTTAACATACCTGTCCCTGGTGCTGAACACCATCCACAAACAGGTTAACATACCTGTCCCTGGTGCTGAACACCATCCACAAACAGGTTAACACACCAGTCCTTGGTGCTGAACACTATCCACAAACAGGTTAACATACCTGTCCCTGGTGCTGAACACACTATCCTCACCTGTATTGGTAGAGGCGCTCCTCTTCGGCGAGGGCACTTCATCACGTGATTCATCGAGACGCATGCGCAGAGACTTGATTTGATTGGTCATCGTTTTCACGCGCTTGTCGTGAGATGCGATCTTTTCATTTGCATGCTGCAGTTTTTCCTGCCATAAAAACAGATAAGACCTTAATAAACAATTTATTTGCAATAACCAAAATATTTGTATCGATTTGCACAACATATTTCGAAACTGGCAAGAGAAAGAGGTGTTCTGAAGTGAAGGAAAGCAAAATAAGCCCTTTTCAAAACACTTTCTTAAGAAAAAGAAACAACAGAAACCGAATACAAGGTTATCTAACAAACCTGCAAAGACTTAAACTGTTTTTCAGCAACAGTCTTCCACACCGTTTCTATCCCTTCCATACGTAAGGTTCCATCGCTCGCCTTGCCAAGAAACATGCTCGGGGGTGCGTAGAGAATGGCTGGTGCGCACGCGCGGGAAGACTCCTGCCCGGTCCATGGAGAGGCAAGGAAAGCGTCGATGTTGACCTGGAGCAAAGCCTTCTGGGACACGGTCAGAAGATGGTTAAGAGCTTAGTTCAAATTGAATGATACCGGTTGAAAGCGTTTAGATTTGCATAGTATTAATTCCTGCTGTAGTTCTTTAGATAAAGGAACTCAATGGTAATATATGAGATAAATTCACGTCCCTATAGTATGCAATGGTTGATTACAGTTTTATGATATGGCGCATTGTCCATCATCCTATGTTGTACAAAGGATGTAAAGTTCTAAGTCAGGAATTTCACTAGCTTTAGCGTGTAATTGTGTCGCATACATTATAGTTATTGTCGTATCATCCTCTTCAACTATGATAGTACTACCAGTTCTGTCAGGAATGCTTTTTGAATCTTTCAAACGAAAGAAAAAAATCTGAGATTTGCAAGCTGTCACCTGTTGTAAGATGGTGTCACGCAGGCTTAGAGGACCGATGCCCATGGCATTCTTTTTCCCGTCTGACTTCTTCTTCCCCTTGTTCTTGCTAATCTTTTGCCGGCAGAGTGTTTTGTCTAGCCCGGGCGGTACACCAAACCGCCGACAGTCGCTGAGCTCTTCGACCTCTTCTTCCAAAGTCTTGACTTTGCCACTGTAGTCTTGGAAGAAACTCTTGTACGGCACAACCGACAATTTCTCTTCGGCAGAAGTCGCGAAAGACTCGGCAACAGTCGCGTTGCACTCGGTTGTTTCTGCCCCCGCGACGAGAAGATCCAAACCGCCAATCAGCGTCGAGGAAAAGGACCGAACTATGTCGGGGTTCTCCAACAACAGCAGCGAGGATGAAGATCGCCGACGTCCATTTCGGTACCCAGTTCCCAGCGATTCCGCGTTTTCTACCGACCCTGTGAGGAATAACTCGGCAAGGGCATCGCCAAGGTCGAGATCGAGGTCACCTGCGTCTGACCGTTGCCATGGTACCGGGCTGGCGCGCCCTGAATCGGTGCCGTCGGCGTCGACAACGACGAAGTTGTCGGCGTCCTGTCCGCTGACGCTGGTCTCGATGATGGTGAAGTCGTCATGACCGGCGTCACGGCAGCGCATGCTCAGTTGGTCAGGGTACTCACTAGGATAGAAACAGATACATGTTCATGATTAGTTACCTAATATCCGCACAAACTAATAAACCGATGGACATACTAGTATCTATTACAAGCTCATACATTCACTGAGCATGTTTCCTGTCGGGAAACATAATCTTTTTGCTGGTGCGTTCTTTTTGTTTTGCTTGTCTTCTTGCATAAAGGTTCAATGGAAACAACCATGCAAAACGTATCATTCTATGTCCTTCTTATTATTTTCATGTGGTTATAACTTTTCTTAAAATTGCTTTGTCTAAAATTCATATCATAAAAATGCAAAAGAGGACACTGACTCTGTCAAGAAGAATTGTATTCCAAAAGCGAAACGTTTCACAAAACATGTTTTTCATCGCAGTTATTCAATCAATTAATCGTTTGATATTTGCAATAGTATATAGTTCAACATGTATATTCAGATTGCCATGCATTGTACCTGTTACAATTGTCGCGCAATAAAGTTCTATTTTATTCTATCAATTCAGTTGCATAGATTATGTTAATTCTTTTCGCTAACACATAAAAGTGAGCGTAAAGAATTAACATAATACTTTAATTGTACTTAGTATATACGTACCTGATTCTGAAGGTAGTCGAACTTCCCACCACACCCTTCTTGCGAGAGACGTACAGGAAGCTATACTCCTGAGTGCCGCTAGAGGGCAGGGCCATGTCCTTCGCCAAGAAGTACACACTACGAACTAACGGGAACTTCTCTCGCTTGGGCTGTTTGGGAGCCCACTCGAAGGCTATGTACTCGTGGAAGGCTTTCCATCCCGTCCTAAGAACAAAGCAATGTTGATGTTTGGTTTATTGGGCCATAAAATTATTTAGCAGTTAAAAACACAGATCACAGCTAAAAATACTATTTGTATACTTTTTGAGAATTGAAGAAAACGCAAACAATTAAGATTTTTATAACCTGAAAGGTAGTACAGTTCAGTGGTCGTAACTTATTGGATGACCAACACAAGCTACCCAAGGCAAGGCAGTATAAAATCACTCTAAAGCTGTTAGCTATAATGGTCTTTTTTTTTGCATTTTAAAACCACTGACCAATGCCTATTTTAGACAATCATTGAAAGACAAAAATGTTTGTTATGGAGTTATACTGTAAAATGTAGTATTTGCGACTGGAACTGCATCATAGCGTTTTACTGTAGAATGGGAAACGTTCACATTGAAGCTTTCAACGGGAAAATCGCGAACATAAAATCACAGCGATCACGTCTCCTTTTACAGTAATGTGACGTACTTGAAGAGTCCAACCCAGTCCCGTTTGCTAGGCGTGTAGGCGTGGTCCAGCGTGTAGACAAGGAAGATACTCTCATCCGGCCGGTAGCTCTTCTGGATCTCGTCAAACACCACCAAATCTCGCGTGGTTTCAGCCCTCGCCATTGTTTGTGATTAAACTTTATACACTGTTGTATATAAAACGACAAGAAAGCAAAACGCGCCCACTTCAATGCTGTGTGCAAATGATTTGATACTGTGTACAATTTTGGTGCATACACTCAGGCTATGACTATTAAAGCTTTTGGAGACGATGTTCATGTTGTCAAAAACGTCACTATGGACGCTGTATCTTAGTCATGACCTCAATTGACCTCTGAAGTGTTCTGGAACAACTATTTGATACCAACAATTAGTCTAACAAACTATAATCATGCTAACGCAATATAATTAGCGTTAGGAACACCAAGCATGTAGCATTAACTACTAACTTGCCTTGTAAATCTACACTTGGCGAAAAACATAATTTTTACAGTACTTATGCCTCACATTGAGCTCATCATACGCAATTCTTCAAAGATCAATACTAGTTCATATTGTCATTTTCAAACTATGTCTGTTTCTTTGTTCTTTAGAACGCAGCAAAATATTGACTATCGCTATGTATTCATTCTTAGCTAACCCATCAATTGTAGCAAATACGTGTACTTAACTCTCACTAATGACGAAGAAAGCCAACCATACACAAACCGTAGATTACATAAAGTCGTATTTCCCTAACTCAAGCTTTTTCAAGAAATATATTCCCGTTTGCGTGCCCTTGAAACGCATATTAGCAGAAATGTTACCCGTTACCTGGTACAGGGATCGTGCAAAATATCTGAATCACGGAGCAACTTGAACTGCGACCTTCTCTGCGGCTGTAGTCACGAATCTGGAGGTTTGAACAAGTCTACAGACGTCATAGTGATATGAGTGCGAGTGCAACTTGCACAGAGCTGGGGAAATTCCGTTACGACCCCATACCACAATGGCGGGACCGAAGGGGAACTTTACGTCTTACTGACGTCATAATACTCGTTACCTTTGTTAGGTAATACCAACAAAGGGATACAGGCGATGGAGGCTGTCCAGCGCAGGGTGCCCTGGTGACCTTGAATGACTTTCGGTGGATTAGTAGCAGGACGGACACAAATGCCTTATGATCTGCAGTGGCTCCTTCTCTAGAAAAAAGAGAAACGCCCGCCTTACCTCTTTCTATAAACTCATGAACAACCACACAAATATTGATAGCACTTATCAGATCTCAAATTTCTCAAGTCAGCCTAGTGTGCACCAGAGAGCCACTATCACAAACTGCAACCCAAATTGGCCAGAGCCGAAACATATGCCTTGCTGAACGCCTTCTTGCCTTAGCCCAGGACCTCGACTCTGCAATACTTTGCCCCTGATTTGGTAGACTGGGTACCATCCGGAATGAAGTTCGCTCAGACGTTCATTATATACTATATAGTCGCTTCTAGCTCTGATATTCATTATACATTATATATTGCTTCTCTGCTGTTCATAGCAGAAGCGAACTTCCATCCGGATGGTACCCAGGTTAATTATTTGATTGTATGGGAGTTGATTTATGTAGATATAGATTATCAATCACGCTAAGCTGTGATAAGCAGACAGCGTCTTGTATTTTACTCCTACATGTTTGTATCTAGACATACATTTTAGCAAACTTTTTCAGTTTCGGTTTGGCGAGGGTTTCGTCAAAAACAGGCTTTATGGAACCATTCTTGGCTGAACATTATATCGCTTTGCATCGGCACACATTTTACTATTATTTGGGGTTTAATATCGGTGGTCAGAAACAACTGGGGCAGGTGTGTGTACTTCTGAGTGAATGCATTTAAGCTAAGCTC
>NC_049994.1:11518274-11537538 GCF_000003815.2 Branchiostoma floridae | reverse complement strand
CAGGTCTGCTTACTGGTGTATGGATGGTTTTCAGCACCAAGGACAGGTGTGCTTACTTGGGTATGGATGGTTTTCAGCACCAAGGACAGGTGTGCTTATCTGTGTGTGGATAGTGTTCAGTGCCAGGTGTGTCTACCGGTATTCAGCACAAGAGGTAGGCGTACTATCTGTGCCTTCGTGGTATTTTGGATGGTGTTCTGCACCAGGGACAGGTGTTCTGTGTCTAGATGGTATTCAACACCCGGGACACTTGTATCTATGGATGAATGATGTTCTGTACCTGGGACATTTCTGATCATTTGGCAAGATGGTACTCTGAGCCAGGGACATGTGTGTGAATGGTGTTCAGCACCAGGTGTGCTAATGTGTGTGGATGGTGTTCAGCTCCATGCGGTGACAGCTGTGCCTATCTGTGTTTGGATGGTGTTATAGCACCATGCAGGGACAGGTGTGCTTATCTGTGTGTGGATGGTGTTCAGTACCAGGGACATGTGTGCCTATCTGTGTGGATGGTGTTCAGAATCAGGGACAGGTGTGCTTATCTGTGTGGATAGTATTCAGCACCAAGGACAGGTGTGCCTATGTTAATTCTGTATCTGTATCTATGTAGCCGGTATAACCGCCCTTCGGCGAAACACACTAGCTTTGAATGGTGTTCCGAACCAGGGACATATGTGCTTACCTGTAAGAGGATGGTGTTCAGTGCTAGGTGTGCTTACCTGTGTGGATGGTACTAGTATTCAATACCAGGGATTGTGTGTTAAGCTGTAAGGGGGGGGGGGGGGTTATGTGCAGCACAAGGGAAGGTGTGTTATAAAAATGTGTATGGATGATGTTCAATACCAGGGACGTGTGTTTACCTGTGTGGGGTGGTGTGCGGCACAATGGAAGGTGTGTTACATGTGTATGGATGGTGTTCAGTACCAGGTGTGTTACCCGTCTGCCTACCATTGTCTTCCGAAAGACGGATGCCAACCTATATAGATGGTGTTCAGTATGGTGTACAAAATCATTAGCATGTATGTTTACCCGTGTTGTTCAGTACCAGGGACCATTGAGTTTACCTGTGCAGTGTGTTCAGCACCAGGGACAAGTACTAAGGAGCACTTGGTATGTTTACCTGAGAAGATGGCCTTCAGTGTTTACCTTCATGGGCGTCTTCAGTAGCATGGTGTATTTGATGTTCACCTGTCTTTTCCTATGCAAACTCAACCCTATTCAACACCAGTAATCCGAAAGTAGTGTTCCAGTCATAAACCACACATAACTGAAAAACTTCCTGACATTACATTTAATGGGAACAGTAGTGGATGAACCACATATTATATATATATAAATGAAATCCTTTCCAGCTCCTCATGCCAGACGCTTGAATTCTAAGTGACAGCTACTATTCACTATTACTTGCAGAATGATGCCATACCTTGTCTAAATAAAATCATAGGACATGCTGCATCAGTTGTTGGGCAGTTGCTGTATGATCAATGGTCTGCACAGTGATTTTAGTTTATACACCTGAAGTTGAAGAGCCTTTTGAATTTTGAAGTAGAAGATCTCCAGGGTTACACCTGCTTCACAATTTCAAATGGGAAGCATGCAGTCTTGTTACATGCTGGGCACATATCACACAAAACTGTTAGTAATTTTTGTCCCCATATGGGGTGCACTGTTTCTTGGTCCTGAAGTACCACAGGTATTTCTAAGTATGCAAGAGGTAGACCTACATCAAACTGTCATACAATACTTCCTTATATATATCAAGGTCAAGATTAACCGCTGAAAATTCTACTTTGGTCATGTATAAATTGAAATTCTAATCAATCTGTAGCCAGCAACAGGGCATCTTTCCAAAGCTCCAGTTTCAGAATCCTGACTAACGCATCTAAAATGTCTAATTCACCTTAAAATTACAATCCTTCATTGTTCATGCTTACACGAAAGGTTGCTGAAAATAATGACTTACTGGAGCCTGTCATGTGCTGTGGCGAAAGATGTTGTCTTCCAAATGAAGTTTTTAAAACATGTTCTAGGGCTGTGTGCCTAAATACCTGTACCTGTAAAACTGTTCATGTCCTTGGCCCAACCTAAACATTGGTCTACCTGTACACAGGAAAGCAGTAGTGGACAAGTGGAAACCATTTTTTAAAGACTACAGTTAACAGTCAATGATCCCGCATCAACGAAACTGATAATCTTGCAGTTAAAAATTAAAAAAAAAGTTTCCAAACAAATAACGGTCTGAGATTCAAATGACGATTCAAAGACGACACCTGATCACTAAAAAGCTAGCTACATGTTTGTAAATATTCAAATGTACTTGATCTAAACTCTATAGGTACAGGTCCAGACCTGTACCTAAACCTGTTTGCCTGTACCTGAAACTTGTTTAGGTACGCAGTCGTAAGGCATGTCCGTAAGCAACGGAGCAAAGACTGGTTAGGTGTGCCTTCGTGGTTTCTGGGGGCCTTACATGTAAGTTTTCTGAGCACACTTGCAGCTCTATGCACATGTGAAGGCTATGATGAACTCTGGATGAGTGCTGGAATAACTCTGCCTCTGCTACTATATACACCACTACTGGATTACTCCCAATCCCTCACTTCTGCACCAAAAGTTACTGGCAACTTAAACGTACCTCTGCATCCCCTAGCTTACATTGGTCTGTTGCTATCATTCGTCACCTGGAATCTTACGCACCCTCACAGAAAAGATTGTAGGAAAAAATATAAGCTTGGTATTATGCAATAATATGATGCAAAGTATTTACAGCCCTAGCTAACCTGATAGACTATTGTGTATTACATGACTATGAGGTACTGCCTTACCATTTTGTACTATTCCAGGTTCTGACACTTTTCTTACAAGGGCATTACATGCTGGCTATCCTTTCTTAACTTTTGGTCCACATTATCTCAAATTACAATCCATAGGTCTGTTGGTCAAGTCACTGCCTGACACTTGCATAACGAGGATGTTATTGGCTGGCTACTATATCTTAATACTGGGTCCACATCATCACCTCTGACCTTCGCTCTATCTATAGACAAGACATTGGCTGATTAGTAACTTGAAAACTTTACGCAAATTTGCCAGCCTTCATCCAACAACGACAGTGGCTCAGGTTTACAACTTTTTGAATTCAATCCAGTTTGGCATGTCAGACGTTATCCTTATCCTATGCACGAGGAAATTAGCATAATAAAATGTACTCCACAAAAACTTTTTATTCAAAATTTGTGGCCTTCACAGTTGCAAAAATTTGTTTAAACTGTGTTATAACTTCCTTCATGAGCAAGTATGCACATCAAATTATGAAAAGTTTGTTTCGAATGGTCTTTTTCCTGTTTCAAATAAGCGTACACCAACACGTACAGAAAGCAAGGATGCATCAAATAAGGCCAAAATTATTTTGAATGGTCTTTTTTTCCACTTTAGTGGAAGTATACACCAACATGTAGCTAACATAACGAAGACTTGTCAGACCAACAATTGTGAGCTGAGGGTGGTGAGACAAGACTGATTCCAGTTGACCTTAGTATGACAGCAACATACCCATGAATACTTAGCCTGCCACACTTGTCGAGGCACAAGTGATGTAGACTCTCGGGCGGGGGAGGTGCAAGTAGCCCGAGCCCTGCATACAGCCCTGCCAAACCTGAAAATACTCAAGACAGAGGTTAATCTCAAGCTCTAAAAGGTATGAATGAGGAAAACAATCCTGGAATGCTCTGATCTCTTCTTTCTCATATAATTCCTCTTTTAATGATGAAACAACCAAGGTGTTACAAACAAAACTCTTACAACTATATTTTTTTTCTTTCTTTTTGGAATCACAAAATATTAGTATATTCGTATTTTCAATGTCAAACCCTTGAATACAAGGGCTTGGCTCACAAAATATCATTTGTTAAGTTGAAAAACAACTACTGGGTAAGAAATATACAAGAGAAACCTCTACAATCCACAAGAACAAGGAGGTTGAAGTTCACATGGATACCTTTGATACCGATACCTACGCTTAATTTTAACCATTTGGGATCTGTAAGTCCATTACTCCTCCACATGTCTCTCCAAGTAGAATGTGTGTGTGCGCCTTCACGCACCATTTGGAAAGAAAAGAGGTACACTTTTAAATCTCTGGGTATGTACAAGGTAAGTTGCTGAGAACTGGTATCCAACCAAGCCGTTCACTTCTCTTTCAGAACTGGCATTTTCAAGTGGGAAGTCAGATTTTTCACACGAGAACAAAAAATTTTTTCACATTTTTTTTCCATCTTCGGCAATACCAGTTTTCAGCAATGAACAATAATGATAACTAAGCTTCTCAGTAAACTTATGTACAACAGCTTTTTTTCCGAACATACACTATTTCTGGATAACAAAAAAAGAATCAAAAGCAATTACAGATATTGCAGTGTAACTTCTGGTATGTACAATGTCTGACCTTACTGGTTACATTTATATATGCACAGTTTCTTCATATTTCCTGCTTTCAGCATGTCCTAGGTAAGCACAGTTCACACATTTGCAAAACCTTAGAAATTATGCATCTCGCCTTACGGCATCGCAAACTGAGTAAATGTATTCTTGCTCAACTGTAGTCTTATTCAAATTGAAAGCACAATGCAAACTTGTAATCAAAGCATATGAATGAATGGTTATGGAAATGTGTGAAGAGTGAAAGAAGGTAATACCTCCTTACCAAGTTATCTTGTGGGCTGAAATTGACAAAGTAGCGCCTGTGGCTGTAGTCTGGATACTGGAACAACTGCTCGCATCTGGAACACCATTGCTACAAGGGAATAGAGCATAAAGCGTAAAACCAGACAAAACAGAAATGCACCTTTAAGTACTCAATCTAACAAATTGTGTCTAACCATGCATTTTGAGATGGTCCCTCTGTCTTATACATAGTCTTCCAGCTGATTTCTTGATCAACAGCTATTTCAGCCTATCCATGATGCTAACTTTGGATTGGCTACCAATATAAGTCACTACCTTAGACAGTTTACAGTATCAAGTCTCCAGGCCTTCAGGTTCAGTTAATTGCCATGTGTTTCAAACTGTTATTTTCACATGCGGCCTTCAAAATTGTTTCTGCGACCAGGATGACACTCAATTCCACAGCTATCCAGCAGATTCCTTTGGGAACGACACAGTTACCGTTTTTAACTGTTTGTACCACACTGTTACCATGACAACCCAGGGTTCAGTCACTGTCGCTCTCCCCCGACGGCCATGTGCGCGCACTTGCTGCAGAACTCCAGGGAAACTTGGTCCTTGTTCACGTGGAGGCAAACCCCGCCGCTGTTCTCCGTGTGGCGCTTCTTCTTCCCCTTAGAATAGTCGTGGTCTTTCTCTCCCGCTTTCCTCTTGCGGTTGGAGGGAAACGAGGTGGTCAGCGACACGCCTTCCATGGTATCAATGTTCTTCAACAGGTTGGAAAGCGTGCTCTGATTGGCCAACACGCTTTTCAGGTACTCTAGCTCCTCCTCCATGGATGAGATGACTGTCTGCATCTTAGAGTTCTCCTTCTTCAGGGATGTGTTCTCCTTCTCAAGCTTGTCGACTTTCCCTTCGAGGTCTTGCAGGTAGTGCTTCTTCCTCAGTCTGTTTTGACGAGCTGCCTCTGCGTTTCTCTTTCGCACTTCCTCTGATTCCTGTTGTGCCTTGGGTGGAGCCTGTGGTGTTGGCGCTGGTGTTGCCCGTTTTGTGAGCTGCCTGATGGTCTCTGGTGGTAGCACTGGCAACTGCACTTTGAGAATCATGGGCTTTCCCGCGACTTTCTTCAGTGCCCCGCTCTGAGACATGCCCACGTTTTCTACCCTCTTTTCCTCACCTCCCAAGGGACTGTGAACCTCGTCGTCTTGACTTGTGTTGTTGAGATTGAAGTCGTTTTCGACTCTCGTTTTCTCACCTTCGAAGAGACCGCGGATCGTTTCTTCCTCGTCCTGCTCCGTCTTGGTGAGATGCAAGTTGTCGAAGTTAAAGTCTGATGACTGTAGCTCGGCAAAGAGCTGGTCAGCGGCGTCACTGGCGTAGTCCTCGGTGCTACTGGCGGGACTTGCCATGCTACGGTCCGACTCGTGAGACGGCGACGTGCCGAAGTTCTGCTGCTCTCCCTCCAGCCCGAGGCCGAAAGAGTCGAAGGAATCCAGGCTGTCTAGCAAGGGTAGAAAATGGTCGTCGAATAAATCAGCCATTGTGACGGACAGACACAGAAAACAAGAGAAGGAATTCAGTGGGTCTAGGGATGGCGGTTAGTCAGACAAAGACCCTGAAAAATTTGTGCCAAACAGAAGCCAAACAATCCTAGATTTTTCGGTCAAATTTGGACAATTTTAGGATTCAGAATGAACCAACATGCATTCAAAAGGTCCAGAACAGAATATGGAATTTACTTTCAGGGCATTAACCAGCAAAAACCTACCAGAATGTCCAGAAAATCACAGATAAACCGCACAGGAAAGACCCACACTTTTCTCTTTCAAACGACACTGCGACGTTTCTAGGCAAGATGGCGACGGTCATCGTTTGCTTATTGGTGATTGGTTGATTCGGATCACATGATCAATTTTCAAACTGTTCATTGGTTGATTAAAATAACATATGACGTAGTTTCCACACCCGCGAAACGTCGGTCCAACGTTGTTTCACCGGTTTATCGACTCCTTATTACACATCCGCCATAGCAAAAATGATTCCGAAGCAAATTTTTAAAGTTGTGTGATGGTTTTGTATCAGAATTTTATACAAGATCATACTAGATACTTGTAAGGGACTTTTCTTCCAGATAGCTAGTACTGTGGTTGTAGACAAAGTGTGAAATTGTAAAGTGGCTAAATACTGCTGGCTTATACCATTCACTTAAAAAGGAGACTGATGTGAAATAATGATAAGAGTGATTTGATGTTTAGTCTACAAACGTATAAAAAAATATTCATTTAAGTGATGATATATAATATTTCATGTCTCAAATTGATAAAATGTGGAAAAATAGTATTTATACCTTCAAATAAAATTGAATCTAACATAGTTATCCCTATTTTCAGTGTTGTTGTCGTCCAATTTCGGGAAAATAAAGGTTACGAGGTCAAATAGAAAATAAAAATACTACTATATTATATTCCTTGCAAAATACGTGAAATACACCGTTTATAATGTTTTTAAAATCATAAGAATGACCAAAATTCCGATATGAAACATGATAGGTTTTAGTTGTCATGCGCAGTGACCCTCTTCAGGAGGTCAGGATACGGAAGTGGCACTGCGGAGTTTCGTGAAATAACAATAAAAGACAAAATATTTCACACAGAGAGATGTCGTCTTCAGAAACGGAGACGTCTTCGGTCGCCGAAGTCTTCTCTTCTCCAGCTAGCGGTAACCACTGGGATCCGTGCTTCAGCAAAGACTGGGAGAAAGAGAGACCCACACAACAGTGTATCCTCAGAATAAAAAGGCGAGTCAAAACTCATTTCCAAGCAGATGTTGGGTGGATGATTTATGCTAAATCTCTGCACCAGTCCTCAAATACTATTATGTTATGCATGGTTTCAATATCCTTAGATAGAAAAACATCTTAGACAGACTAGGATAACATACTGAATATTTATGCCTGTATTACGTTTATTGACAATAGGCATGAATTTTGGTCATTATGACATTGCTCTTTTGTGTAAGCTTGCACATAATGTCATCACCTCTTTTTTTCTTACCATTATTAAGACTATATTATCAACCATATTCAAGTTATTGCTTTCCTCCTATCCTAGCCAGAGGCTCAATGGTCTGCCCTCCTCTTTCTGTCTTGCTATTAAAATGCAAATGAGGGAACAAGTAATGTGAATCTAACCTTTCCCCAAATTTCATGCAAAGCAAACCATGATAACTGATGTAACGACCGTTCGATGTACCACACTAGCTTTTTTATTTATTTATTTCATCTTGAAAACAGATGGGTAGCCCCTACAACAGTGCATAGTTGATTTCCAAGGGGGCCCATCAAACATACATGTAAAATAATAAATACAGGACAAAAAAACGTGGTTACAATCAGTCAAACTTTGAACATCCAGGGACAACATACAGTACAGAAAACATAAAACCGGTGCGTCAAAACATAATCAGTGTCCATACTCATGTCGAAAACGTTCCAAGGTCAAAATCAATATGTCAAGAGATGGAGTGGAGGTCAGAGGTCAAATCATATATCAAATCATGTGAAATCGAAAATTAATGAAACTGAAATTTACAAAGTATGGATAGTAAATCATATGTAACAAAAAAATTAAAACAGTAAGGCACATCAGAGACAAACTTGCTTTGCATGCATGCGGTGCGACATCAGCTGGTTGCACGAGTATAACACTGAACAACTTGTCAAACCTAGGCTTTGCTACACTAGATAAGCTATGAGTTAGCTTACATAATGACTTCATAATGTCCTTTAATATTCCACCTCCAGGGACATCATGAGTATCTACAAGGAACCTCCACCAGGGATGTTTGTTGTACCTGACTCAGAAGATGTCACAAAGGTAATCAAATTTGGTAACTTCTTTTCTATCAGGATATGACAATGAGTTAATTTGGGGCATTTGTCCATTCCATGACACAGCAAGAATTTGACATGCAACATGGCCAAAAAGTATACCCAGTATGAGGTTGTATGGAATTTATTATTTGGGACACTAATACTACCAAATCATAGCATCATGACTAAATTTGCACTTTTGTTTGCCCATGAGTCAAGAAAGTATATTACACATATACATGTAGCTTAGGAGTTTCACACTGCTAGCATTGACTTGTATTACAATTTTCGTTTGATATAACAAATCAAGGAACTAATATTTAAAGTTCAAAGACTAACTTGTTCACATTTACTGTGCTGCAATGTATTGGTCTCAAAAAGACAATGTTCAGTAAGTTGTTTGAATCTTCCTTTACAGTTATATTGCAATCCATACATAGTATGGGATTGCAATATATTGTTATATTGCAATCCATACATAGTATGGGATTGCAATATATTGTTATATTGCAATCCATACATAGTATGGGATTGCAATATATTGTTATATTGCAATCCATACATAGTATGGGATTGCAATATATTGTTTTTCCTTCGTTTCTTCTCCTCCTGTCAAAATCTTCAAGTCGATTCAACTTTTTCACTTTTGGGGCAAATGAGCTGAAATTTGGCATGGAGGTAGGGATAGCAAATACCCCCAGGTGTTTTTTTCACTTTTTTGATAGAGGCCTTAGAAATTTTGATATTTAGGGTTTTTGGTCATTTTTAGACAAAATATATATATTTTGGGCCCCTGTGCCCTGGTAGTAAACCCTTATGACCTGAAATTTGGTACAGAGGTGCATTGGACATATGAGCACAGGAACCTATCAACACTTTCTTCATCGACCACTTCAAAAATTATTTATTTGGGGTTTTTTGGCCATTTTTGACTAAAAATGTCTATTTTTGGCTCCTATGCCCTTGTATGATGGCTAAATGACCTGAAATTTGGTATATAGGTGCATTGGATATATGAGCACAGGGCTCAATCAACACTTTTTTCATAGATCACTTAAAAAATGAGTTATTTTGGGGGTTTTGGCCATTTTTGACAAAAAATGTATATTTTTGGCTCCTATACCCTTGTATGTAAACCAAATGACCTGAAATTTGGTACAGAGGTGCATTGGACATATGAGCACAGGAACCTATCAACACATTCTTCATTGACCACTTCAAAAATTATTTATTTGGGGTTTTTTGGCCATTTTTGACTAAAAATGTCTATTTTTGGCTCCTATGCCCTTGTATGAAGGCTAAATGACCTTAAATTTGGTATATAGGTGCATTGGATATATGAGCACAGGGCTCCATCAACACTTTTTCCATAGATCACTTCGAAAATGAGTTATTTTGGGGGTTTTGGCCATTTTTGACAAAAAATGTATATTTTTGGCTCCTATACCCTTGTATGTAAACCAAATGACCTGAAATTTGGTACAAAGGAAAATTGGACATATGACAACAGGACCCCATCAACGCTTTCTTCATAGAGAACTTATGAAATGAGTTATTTTGGGATTTTTAGCCATTTTTGACTAAAAAATGTATATTTTTCGCTCCTATGCCCTTGTATGTAAACCAAATGACCTTAAATTCGGCATGAAGGTGTGTAGGACAAGTGCCCACAGTACTTCATTTTCCCTTTGAGCAAACATCACTTCAAATTGTTGAATTTTGGGATTTTTTTTTCCAGGATGAAGATGGATTGCAATATGCTGTATTTGCTCCCAAGCAAATGTCGGCCTTTCTAGTTTTTCCTTTCGTTCTCCTCCTGTCAAATCTTCAAATGGATTCAACTTTTTCATTTTTGGGCCAAATGAGCTGAAATTTGGCAGGGTGGTAGAAGTAGCAAATACCCCCAGGCGTTTTTTTCATTTTCTTGATAGAGGCCTTAGAATTTAATAATATGATATTTAGGGTTTTTGGTCATTTTTAGATAAAATATGTATATTTTGGGCCCCTGTGCCCTGGTATTACAAGCTAATGACCTGAAATTTGGTACAGAGGTGCATTAAACATATGAGCACAGAAAACCATCAACACTTTCTTCATAGATCGCTTAAAAAATGAGTTATTTTAGGGTTTTTGGCCATTTTTGACTAAAAATGTCTATTTTTGGCTCCTATGCCCTTGTATTGAAACCAAATGACATGAAATTTGGTACATAGTTGCGTTTGACATATGACCACAGAACTCCATCAATGCTTTATTCATTGTTTACTCCAAAAATGAGTTATTTTAGGCTTTTTGGCCATTTTTGACTAAAAATGTATATTTTTTGCTCCTATGCCCTTGTATAGAAACCAAATGACCTGAAATTTGGTACAGAGGTGCATTGAACATATTCTCACAGGACCCCATTGACACTTTCTTCATAGATCACTTCAAAAATTAGTAATTTTGGGTTTTTCAGTCATCTTTGACTAAAAATGTATATTTTTGGCTTCTAGGCCTTTGTATGTAAACCAAATGACCTAAAATTTGGTACAAAGGTAAATTGGACATATGACAACAGGACTCCATTAACACTTTCTTCATAGAGCACTTATAATTTGGGTTATTTTGGGATTTTAAGCGATTTTTAACTAAAAAATGTACATGTATATTTTTGGCTCCTATGCCCTTATATTGAAACCAAATGACCTAAAATTCGGCATGAAGGTGTGTAGGACAAGTGCCCACAGTACTTCATTTTCCCTTTGAGCAAACATTATTTCAAATTGTTGAATTTTGGGATTTTTTCAAGGATGAAGATGGATTGCAATATGCTGTATTTGCTCCTAAGCAAATGTCGGCCTTTCTAGTTATATTGCAATCCATACATAGTATGGGATTGCAATATATTGTTTTTCCTTCGTTTCTTCTCCTCCTGTCAAAATCTTCAAGTCGATTCAACTTTTTCACTTTTGGGGCAAATGAGCTGAAATTTGGCATGGAGGTAGGGATAGCAAATACCCCCAGGTGTTTTTTTCACTTTTTTGATAGAGGCCTTAGAAATTTTGATATTTAGGGTTTTTGGTCATTTTTAGACAAAATATATATATTTTGGGCCCCTGTGCCCTGGTAGTAAACCCTTATGACCTGAAATTTGGTACAGAGGTGCATTGGACATATGAGCACAGGAACCTATCAACACTTTCTTCATCGACCACTTCAAAAATTATTTATTTGGGGTTTTTTGGCCATTTTTGACTAAAAATGTCTATTTTTGGCTCCTATGCCCTTGTATGATGGCTAAATGACCTGAAATTTGGTATATAGGTGCATTGGATATATGAGCACAGGGCTCAATCAACACTTTTTTCATAGATCACTTAAAAAATGAGTTATTTTGGGGGTTTTGGCCATTTTTGACAAAAAATGTATATTTTTGGCTCCTATACCCTTGTATGTAAACCAAATGACCTGAAATTTGGTACAGAGGTGCATTGGACATATGAGCACAGGAACCTATCAACACATTCTTCATTGACCACTTCAAAAATTATTTATTTGGGGTTTTTTGGCCATTTTTGACTAAAAATGTCTATTTTTGGCTCCTATGCCCTTGTATGAAGGCTAAATGACCTTAAATTTGGTATATAGGTGCATTGGATATATGAGCACAGGGCTCCATCAACACTTTTTCCATAGATCACTTCGAAAATGAGTTATTTTGGGGGTTTTGGCCATTTTTGACAAAAAATGTATATTTTTGGCTCCTATACCCTTGTATGTAAACCAAATGACCTGAAATTTGGTACAAAGGAAAATTGGACATATGACAACAGGACCCCATCAACGCTTTCTTCATAGAGAACTTATGAAATGAGTTATTTTGGGATTTTTAGCCATTTTTGACTAAAAAATGTATATTTTTCGCTCCTATGCCCTTGTATGTAAACCAAATGACCTTAAATTCGGCATGAAGGTGTGTAGGACAAGTGCCCACAGTACTTCATTTTCCCTTTGAGCAAACATCACTTCAAATTGTTGAATTTTGGGATTTTTTTTTCCAGGATGAAGATGGATTGCAATATGCTGTATTTGCTCCCAAGCAAATGTCGGCCTTTCTAGTTTCATATTTATCTTTTCTGTTAGTGTTACAGACCCAAGTTTTCATTGGTGCTTGATAGTTAGAAGATACAGACGACTTATTATTCTTTATCACTATAATTAATTGCTACAACTTTTGCCTTGCAGATCCATGCACTGATCACTGGCCCCTTTGACACCCCCTATGAGGGTGGTTTCTTCCATTTCCTCATTCGGTTTCCGCCAGACTACCCCATCCGACCCCCCAGGGTCAAGCTGATGACAACAGACGGGGAGCAAGTACGCTTCAACCCCAACCTCTACAAGAACGGGAAAGTCTGTCTCAGTATTCTAGGGTGAGGTGTCTCGTTGTTGAATCTGTTGTTGTTTGCAGTAGACCAGTCCTGACTGTTTATAATGATTAGCAATTCATCCAATGATAGAAAGGCAATTAATAGTAATAAGATACTGACTGACTTGAGTGTCTGTAAGATGTTTGAATTTTCATGGCTGCTGATGTTTGATGTTACAAAGTGATAGGCTATCACTCAGGGAAAAGTGAGGACAGTATAAAGAAACCAAACAAAAAATCTCAACAACAAGATAAAGAAAGATTCAGAATATAGAACCAAAAACCCCGGGTTGGCATGCCAGTGTTTTACCAGCCTATCTAATCCAGGATGCCAAAATTGTTTGTTATTTTCAGCACATGGACTGGCCCAGCCTGGAGCCCTGCCCAGTCTCTTTCCAGTGTTCTCATCTCCATCCAGTCTCTGATGAACGAGAAACCTTACCACAATGAACCTGGCTTTGAACAGGTCAGTACAAACAAGGACTGTCTCAATGACCCATTCTTCTGTCTTGGAACAAAACTCTAGATCTTTAACAGAGGTATGAGGTCTTGGAACTCTAACTTGTTTGATACTTACAGGAGAGAAATGTGGGTGATGCCCAGAGGTACAACGAGTGCATCAGACATGAAACCATCAGAGTCGCCGTGTGTGGGATGACAGAGGGACGATGCTGTCATCTCCCCGATCAGCTCAGGTCAGGCTCAAATTCAATAATCATAGCGTTGTGTTTATACAGAATTCATCACAATATTCACATATATGAATCCAAGGACTAATGCTGTATGGTAACTTGACAAATGATGGCTGTGAACAAAGTGCTTTTACATGACATGTATTCAGTGACTTGCCAATCTGATGAAACCATTCACAGCTTTTAATTTCCTGTTTAAGTTGCATCATGAAGCTTATGTATTTTGTATTCAATTTGCACACCTTTTGTATTATAGTCTATGTTGTCATTGTACTTCTAATATGTAGTGTCATAGTCTGCATAGACTGACTGACAGTTGGTAGTAGTAACATTTTCCTATTAAAGATTCTTTGAGGTGAATCAATGACCCTATAAAATGTAGGTTACAATTTGAAGGCTTAATTTTGATGATGTTTTCCAGAGGTGTGATGGAGAAGTCATTCCCAGAGTTTTACGACTACTACACATCCACCTGTAGGGACAGACTTCATCTGGATGGCTCCAACATGCAGGTAATGGAAAACCTGAAATTTTTGCGTTCCTTTTCTTTCATGTTTTTTTTCGGTGAAATCTGCCCTCAAAATTTGCATTTATCAAATCATCGACAGATGCATTACTTCTGTAGAATAACTTTGATTTGACCACAAATTTTGAACACATTGAAAGCCTCCGTTCTTCTTTTTTTGCAAAATAAAGACTCAGCAAAAAATGTAGGATAATCCATTGTAGGATTTTAGAGTTTTCTTTACACAACCAGTTGATCTCACCTGCTGACATTTCGATGCCTGTGTCAGACATCTTTCTCAGAGTTTCTAACCGGAGTTCTGCTTCTCGCTGCTGAGTGTAGCCAGTGTAGGTGGCTCCACTATAATAATATCCTATGACCTCGCAATCTGATTATTTTCAGAAATAATCGGTTGTTCTTTTCTTACAGGATCCTTTTGGAGAGAAGAGAGGAATGTTCCAGTACTCCCAACTCCTAGAAAGACTGGAGGTCATCAGGAGAAGAATAGGAGAAGGGTCAGAAGACATGACCTCTGACCTGGACAGTGACAACAGTGACCTGGACTCTCAGGATGTGTCTGAAGCTCAGGAAAACCAGAATCTCAGTCCAGGCACGAGCAGTAGTGGATAGATTGTTATCATAGCACAGAGAAATATCATATGTTATAAAACATTTAGTTTATCCCTATTTAAAGTGTTGAGACTTTGTACAAGAAGAGTATGAAATACTATACATGTATGTCTGAGTAAGTACTTGCATGATTCAGAAAAACACACATTGTACAAATGTACTTTGTTTTGAAATGGATTGGTCTCTTACCAGTTTCATTTCATCAATGTTTTTTTCTAAGTGATCCCCTTTTGCCAAGCATTCAATAGTCTGTTACATACAATGTAATAGGATCATAAGGAGTTTACTTAATTTTTTGCAACAATCAATATAACAGTCATTAACAGCTGGGCAAACGTCTAGAACTACTCCAAATACTTTGCAAAGTGACTACATGTATCTAAAAACCAGTTAGCTTTCAGTCAAATGTATATCATGTATATGTGAGTTTCAAAAGTGACTTACCTCAAGCTAGCGACTCAAACCATGCAAGAAGTAGTAGTACAATGTAGAATACAGATACAGACAAGAAATGCTGCCAAGATCTGACATTTAGAATTTTTACCTATTACTTATATATTTAACATATTGGTGGGATCTGATACTGGAACTCAATGATCAGCTCAACCAGCTCAAATCTAAACCATTAAGTGAAGCACCAATTCATGTTAAGTTTCATACTGATTTGGACTTTGTTACACACTACTTTTCATGGTATAGATGCTTTGCACTTCAGTACAGATGCTTACATCATAGGTCATAGAATGGACAAAATCTTACTTGAATTCTGGCCATCATTGCAAACCAATGATTATGATATTGAGGTTTTGCACATGTTGTACATTCAAATGTCATTGCATTACACTAAATGTGAGGAAAAGGTTTTGAAGTTGATCAGTTTAATTTACATGCAATTTTTCACTGGTCATACAACTTAGACACTCTAGTATGTACATTGTTTTGTGAGACAATGTCTACAATGCAACATATGTACAATGTATATGTTAGCTCAATATTCCAGTGAAATTTGCTTCAATATATGAAAGTCAACTGAATAGGAGCATCCTCTCTAGACCTTATAGTTTAAAATTGCACTTTGGATATGTGCATAATATCAATACAACAATAAGTAGATTTGATTTCAATGAGGGAACTGATAAGGTTAATAATCATGTTTAGCAATGAAGAAATAAAATTTCTGATTTTGTTCCATTTAGGCTTGAAACTGCTATAGACTTATGCAAGCAGTTGCCCAGATGTTATAAAAATGTATTTATCAATTTATTTATTGCCAGTATAACCAGTACATGTACTTATACATAGAAGGTATGATGTTTGCCTATACAAATTCCCCCCCCCCCCCAGTTCCAGTTCCCCCCCCCCCCCAAAAAGAGGCAATGGTGTGTGATTAGGTTGATACGGTGTTGTTGGTTTGATGCAAAGTGAATATATAGAACAACATGAAAAGTGCTTGAGAACTAGGTTCATATGTTGGTGCACAGATTTGTTTTCAGATTAGAATGTACCTTTCTTTCTTGCAAACTTCTGCTTTATTAAATTTTCTCTAGGCACCTTGTTTCATTGTCAAATGTCCAGGAAGTTAAATAATATGATAAAACTTATAACATGTTGTTTTTATGTCACAAGATACATGATCTTGAAACTTAATGTTGCTAGAGGGTCTTTCAAGTGTTATGATGTAAAAGATCACTTTTGGGTTTATGTACATGTAATCTAATGAGGACCTCATTTTTTGTCAAAAATTGTTTTTAGTTGGTGCCTAAAAGCAAAGTTCCAGAAAACAAGCAGATTTGTTTGGCCTAATGTTGGATCTGGCAATGATACTTATATAAAGGATGATGACATTCAATGTGAAAGCAAGAGGTGTTAGCATGTAAATGTGTCATTTCTCCAATTGCGAGTCCTTCTAAAGTTTAATAAAGTTTTAAGAGCAATTAATTTGTCAATTGATTAACCCATCTCTACCAATACTTAAGTTTTTTCCTGCTATGTAATGGGGAGAATTCTGGGTTTTGCACCAGTCAAGGCCACACAGATTTAGTTGTGTTGATGACATCCTCTGGAGACCAAAAGAATAATGCACAAGGGCCATATAGTTTTTAAGAAATGACACGATTGTTGCCATTTAATCTTTTTATTGTTATTCTTGAGAGGGTTCATTCAGAGGGAAACAAGGGCACTCTGCCCTGACCATGTGCCTCCTTTATACATTTGTTATACCTGGAGAGCAGATCCTCTGGCATTTAGAGCACAAAATTCTGATTAACGAGAGATGTTATTGGGCCACATGTGGCCACATTTTTCGTTGTTTTTGAGAATAGATAAAATCAATGCATGCATAGATATCATCCATGAAATGAAGTCTTTGGGATTAAACTGTTGACCCTTTCAACTTTTGTTGACAATTTAGAGGCCTTAAATTACAATCATAATTTTTGTCAGTGTCATCAGTTTAAAAAAAATACTTAATCCCCAAGGAAGGTAGGCAACAAGGAAACAAATGTGGTGTGGGGTCTTTCTATGCAAGGGCATTATGTAAAGAAGGGAGCGCGAGCCTGTAGTGTTTTTCACAACTGTGTGGCCCAAGGGCCATAATGGAGATGGGCACCACCCTGGTTATGTACATTGAAAGGTTTGGGATGGATTAAGCCAACTCAAGGAACCATTTTCGCCTGTAATTTTCTTATAACATGTATTATAGTTCATTTACCAAACATTTTTAAAGTGCCAGAAGTCAAATGTATGCCATGAGTTATGCCATGTATATTGTGAAAACAAAAAAGTTGCGTCACATCTCGTGAAATCTCGCGAGAACTACGTCATCGTATTTTTGGCTGCGTTCTCCCGTCATAGCAAGGGGAGATCAGCTGTAAACACAAGAACGGCCGAGGGGAACAAACTCCAAATTTCCTTCCAAAAATCCCCACCAGGACAAATGACTACTCCAAATTCTAATGCAATATAGACGTGGGGAAGTCCTAGCGGCGATTGGAGTGGAGAAAAGTGCGATTTTAGCGTGAGAAGAAGCGGTTTTTAGGTAAGTTGATCCGGAAATTTTCAGCTTACAAAAATTTTTCAAGATGGTGGCCAAATACAGAGGTTGAAGTCTGGACTAGCTGCCTTTGAAATTCCGTCTTAATTTTTGAAATATAGATGTCATTTTCAACGCATGTAGCTCCTGAAGGTTGTTGATAGCTTTTCAGTATCAGAAAATAGCTTTGAGAGAAATCTGTCGCTTGTTTTGGGCGACAATTTTGTTACGAAATAAAATTCAAAACAAAACAAAACGATTGCGTTCTCTCTTCTATGTCCACATTTGACAATAATGTGACAAATCCCAAAATGATTAAGAGGATTTTTGTAAATTTTTACTATATTAATTGTGTCTGGAAGGTTGTCATGATGATTTTATTCATATTACTTATCCTACGTGTAGTTTTTCAGCAATTTTGGACCCCTGACGCGTCATGACGCAACATGCCTCCCCAAAACAAACAAAAACACACTTTAACAGACCAGGTGAATCATAACGGAAGGATCGGGGTTTAAATATATGTAATGTGATCGTGAGTCAAAGATGAAATCACTGGTTATTTGCTACTTATTAGACACAATTTGAAGAGATTGGGAGGATTATATTTTTTTGTGAAAAGGGTAACCGTAAGGTAAGGAAGTATTGTATACTTACCATGTTTACTTCAGTCTATATATTCTATGTAATACGATACTGAACTGTTACAATTTTTCTGAGATCGGAATTTCAGTGCCTCACTGCTGCTAAAAAAGTCTTTTGTGTCTTCTGGCAGACCATGTCATTAGCCAAAATTATGCAAATTGCATCTAATGACATCTGTTCAATAGTCAAGACAGCTGTTAACATCACTTTCTCCAAGGAAGTTAAAATAAGATATTAACCTCCTTGCTTTTACGACGCATATGGATAACACTAAAATGGGTTTGAATACACAGTTTATAGACATGCCATTTAGTTTTGTGTCTAATTATGTAAGTTGACGATATAAAACTCAGTGTAGTGAATGCAAGTAATATACTAGCAAGTGATAATGAAAATGGCTACAAGATGCATGCACAGAAAATAATGTACATTCATTGTATCTGTTTGTAATTATAAAATGTCTCAAATTTGTATGTTACAGTTAAATATTTGAAGAATTGTAAGGTAAATACTAAATAGAAATAGTGGTCTGATGTAAGTTCAAACTTTGAGCGGCCCCTGCAAAATGTGAGAACATAAAAGCATCTCCAAAAATTTGAGAATTACATGATAAGCCAAATGTTTTACGCTATGTAAGAAGAATCCTTAACGACCAAAAGTGTAGCATAGTAGCAAATTGGCCAGTGAAATTTGTGCTGCTCATAATATAGGTACAAAAATGCATATGATTTGACAGTATTTTGTTGAGTTGCCTGTTTGCTTGTTCATGTCAATCTAAATATATGCTGTTCAGGGGTCACAAATTCAGCCAGTACAA
>NC_049994.1:11495406-11502949 GCF_000003815.2 Branchiostoma floridae | reverse complement strand
TCTTATATGACAATTAGAACATGGCTGAAGTTAGTACACACCGCAACGGGGACTGCACAACTCAGAACTGTGTGCCTCCGACCCAGACCGCAGCTACCGAACATTGCCTGCTAATTTCTTGAAGTAGAAAGAAACTTTCACCAATCTAACGTTAGAGATCAGTTGGGCTGGATAAAAGGAAAATTCTCATCGCTAAAAAAACACCTCCGTGCAGCCGCTTACTTTTTTGGGCCGTAATTTGGAGTAATACATCAACGGGACCTTACAAATATTATGTATGCAAGCTGATGTTGCATTTCAGTCCGTCACTTGCAACAAGCTAGATACAACGCAATGGTTGCTGTATGTACCGGCATGTATTAGTCTATATTGTGCCATGATTATTATTCTCAGACGGTTTCCGGTAATTCGTTAAATTTGATAATGTGAACTGCAACAGACCGAGATAAAGTACTAGTAACAATGTTGTGTGATGTGAGCGGACAGCTGTGTAACTGTCTGTCAGGTAAGACAGAATATAAAGACGAGAGATTTATTTCTAAGGCAATTCAGCAGAGCAACAGACCGAGTGACATAGCATTATGACGTCGCAGTTAGTATACGTTCAAAGTCTCCCGTGCCCAGTGTACGGAAATCCCTATCTCTGTGTCATTTCTTTATCGTTAACGTGGTTGTCTTCAAATCAGAATCCAAAAGAATTAGTTACATGTCCAAGAATACCATTGTTTATCAGAGGAAGAAAATCGTTGTCAGAAACATCGGTAAACATTTCTTTTAATTCTGAATTATTTACCATATCAAATTCTACTTTGTTGAATTCCAAAGCCGCCCTGTCAAGGCATATCATTACAAATTGTAAGAAGCAAAACTTAATATACAAAAATGAACAGCTATGGCTCATATAACATTTTAATCTCATGCAAAACCACTACTTCACCACAACACTGACTGACCATCATTGTTGTGCGGCTGTCGTCGCTACTATGGAATGTCTTTCCGACAAGTCCACAAGTCCACAAAGCTCACAACATTAAACAGCATCGTTAACACATCAAGATCGCATATAAAACCACCATCCCATTGTTGTTGTTTTGTTGTCTTTGTTTAAAACAGACTAATCATCTGTTGTGCGGCTGTCGTCCCTACATGTCTTTCCGACAAGTCCGTCACAACAAGTTCACAACGTTCCACAGCATCGTTACCACCATCCCATTGTTGTTGTTTTGTTGTCCTTGTTTAAAACAGACTAATCATCTGCTGTGCGGCTGTCGTCCCTACTGGTCTTTCCGACAAGTCCGTCACAACAAGTTCACAACGTTCCACAGCATCGTTACCACCATCCCATTGTTGTTGTTTTATTGTCCTTGTTTAAAACAGACTAATCATCTGTTGTGCGGCTGTCGTCCCTACATGTCTTTCCGACAAGTCCGTCACAGCAAGTTCACATATTCCACAGCATCGTTAACACATCAAAATCGCATATAAAACCACCATCCCATGGCCATTGTTGTTGTTCTTTTGTTGTCCTTCCTTAAAACCGACTAATCATCTGTTGTGCGGCTGTCGTCCCTACATGTCTTTCCGACAAGTCCGTCACAACAAGTTCACAATATGCCACAGCACCGTTAACACATCAAAATCGCATAATAAACAACCATCTCATTGTTGTTGTTTTGTTGTCCTTGTTACAAACAAACCGTGAAACTGTGGTGCCTATATCTTCCGACAAGCCCGCAACAACAAGCTCAAAACATAACCACAGCTTCCCCAAGATGCCTCAATCCCAGCATGCCCCACACCAAACATGACGACACATTTCCCAACATGCCTCACACAACATGGCACCAACTTTCCCGGCATGCCTCACTCCCAGCATGCCTCACTCCCAGCATGCCTCACTCCCTTGACATCATCCAACATGGCGGCGCCCTATAATACAACATGGCGGCGCCCTACTCCGCTAACGAAAACAAAACAGGTTGTGCTATCGCAAACCTGTAATAATGACATATAAAACTTGCATACTGCATGTATTATTAAGTGCTTCTGTGAACTTAAAACCACTGCAAAACACTACATTTTCTCCTTACACCGTTACAGCAAGGAGGTTAAAGAATCACAGGAGAGAGCTCAGTCATTAACACCCCACTGCGGGCTATTGTTCAGACCCTCCGGGCCCATTGTTTCCGCTATCCGGCGGCGCGTCTCTGATGACCATCATGGCCGCGGGGTTTCCCGCCATTTCTGATGAGCCCGGACGTGTCAGCCAATCACATGAGCCCAGCCATGACGTCATGCACCGCGATCCCGGCCGAGGACGACCGAGGGTTGCCGAACTGTGAGCGAGATGAGCGCAGTTTCCGCAGATTTCCTTATTTGGGAAGCGAAGGTGACGTGTGCAAACAGTACTGTTGTGGAGAGACCAAGATGGCGATCATGTCGATACTTGTTTCGGCGCTGTGCGACCAAGTTGAGTGAATTTACAGGCATTTTTGTCGCTGTATCCCCGATTTTTTTGTCTCAGAATTATGAACAATATTCTCTACTTCATGTGTCTATTAAAAAATTATTACGCTTGCCCCGCAAAAGAGACTTTTTTTCAACGATAGTAGTGGGCTTGGGTGTGCCAAATAAGTATTTGTTGTTGCTGTTTGCGATCGATTTTTGCTGTTCGTGATGCATGAATTTTGTACTCTGAGGGCTCCGTGGATGTTCATGGCAATGATGGGAAGCAAGATGATATTTCCGAGGAAATTTATTTTGTCGGTATTGAGGGAATTTTTGCCTCACGAGGAACGCATTTTTTTTACACAGATGGCTTGATATCTTGATTTGACAGACTTGAAAATAAAGTTGCATAGCGTTTCTCAAGCTTCTTACAAATACTATGAAATAGCTCCGTGTGTCCTGGGCTATGAAAGCCGACCCAGCGTTCTTCTACACCGCGTGACTTGTTGTTACACACATTTCTGTGGCCCGTGGGGAACTATGCTCGCACTTGCCTCAGGCGAAGTATCGTCACTATTGATATCTGTTTCCTTAGTAAAAGTAGCGCTGTATTTAATGAGAATCATCCTCAAAATCGCTGAAATCCCGGCCCCAAATCGATGTTCCTGGACGAGTGATGTTGAAACTGACTCGTAAACAAAGGCCCATGCTAGCCTGGCGAGATGCAGATTGGGGTAATTAGCACTTCGATGTGATTCACACTCGCGGCAAAGATCGGAACAATAGGAACGCTCTCCTCTCTTTCTTTAACCTCCTTGGTTACAGTAAATTAAATCACCTTAAACTTAAAGAGTTAAAGGCATTTATTACAGTATTTATTGGGGGCAAGTAAAACCCCTTCCCTTGCTAGATTAGAGATTTTGCAGTATATGTCTGCTTGGCACTGTTGCCAACTGTTACACTGACATATTAGGACTATGACATCATTCAGGCTGACACATTTGGAGAACCATAAGAGATAGAATTCCATCTGTCACCCCTTATTTGCTGCTGTTGATTTTAATTCAAACCAAGCGATCTCAAAAGATAAAAAACAGATACAGTCTGTATCAAGTGTATGTCTAGTAGTAGAGATAACAATGAGGTGGTGGAACGTTAACAGCTGTTTATCAAGTGACTTGGTTTCGTTTCGTTTGTAGCCACATATGAGACCGTATCCATATATGTATGGTAAATACAATTGCATATAGAATTGTGACTGAATATTTGCCTTGAGTATACCATAACATATACATATGCATATGAAATTGTTGATAGAAAACACCATTGAACAGTCAAAATATGTTGTTTTTTAAGAATTTCATAATCTAAAGAAGTGTGCCGTGTATCATTTTTCCAACCAGATGTTTATGAACAACATTGTTTGAAAATTTGTAGGCATTCCTAGTGCATATCAATGGAGACATATGACATGTGCATGTATCAGTTCATTTGTATTGCTGAAAAATTGTCTTCTACTGCGTTTTTCTGAGCATTTCCGTTTTTTGATGAGGCCATATCTGTACACTCTGTCCATTTATAGATCAAGACTATATATTATGTCACTATATATAGGTTCTATATCCAATGGGACAAAGAAAATGTGACACTGAGAATATCTCTCATATCAGATTATGTACTGTAGACATGTTGACCTATTCTGAATATTAGTTTGGTCAATGCTTCTCCAAGTGTTACTGTCAGTGACAGTAGTGTTCAAGAAAACAGCTGAGGAATTTTAGTTACTAGTCAAAAGACAACATGCCAAAATAATCATCTCTGTGACTTGTGACTGTCTGTAATAATGCACTGTAAAATGCTTTGTTTCATTGTTTTGGAACCCTGCACAAAGTTATAATTAGAACTTGTCCTGCAAGGTTTGTATATTTGTGTTTTAAACAACAAGTGATGTCACACTGACCTTTGAACTCTTGACCTCTCATGAGTCATATGTCACATGAAGATTGCACAATAGTCCTTGTAAATGTGTTATGACTTGCATTTGATTATGTAGAAAAGAGTCTGCTTGTCTAGAGAGGTGAGATACACAGTTTTACATTGAAATTTTGGTAATTAGTCATTCCAGAAGTGTCCCAATTTTGCCTAGACAATAGGATAGACAAAACCTGTGCTGGAACTTCATGGAAGTCTAGGGTTGTTTTGACTGATGTTTTGTGTTGTGTTCAATCAATTGTTTGTGCTTTTTTATAGGAGGGTGGGGGAGGGGGAATTATTAGTTTGCTGAGCATTGGCAGAAATATAGAGGACAATGTGTTTGTAATTGAATATGTATTTATGTGATCACTTAAATGTACATTTTCATTGTGATTTCTCATTTTACTTGATATTTTATATCAGTTACTTAGGAATGGCATGATTTTTTTCAATAATATTAGGTTTCAGCCTGTTTTGTCAATTGTGCATAACATAACATTACGCCCCAGTAACAATGACTGATAATGTGATATGCGGCGAAGATGAATTGAGGATGATGATGATGACATAACATGATGTAGTATATTATGCACTTCTGATTGGTTCTGAAAGTACACAAGTTTGAAAAAAAGATTAGAGAAAATGATGATAGAAGATTTAACACAATCATTGACTTATACAATGTACATGGTGTCTTCTGCCATTACAGAAACAAGTTGTAAAACATGGCTTCAGCTGAGCCACTTCCCGAGGTGCCATCCTTTGAAGATCGGCCAAACCCCCCCAACAAGAGCATGAGCCACTCGGACTTTGCCCAGGTCCTGTTTCACAACGTGGCGGACAGCTACGTCCCCGGGGTGGACATCCCATGTCGCTACACGCTGACCCCGCTCATGACCCCCCGCAGCAGGGACTGGGTCGGACTCTTCAAGGTATCAAGCAGACGTTTCTAGTTTCAGGCATTTTTCTAAAACATTGGTAGGAGATCAGCATTGAAAGCATGATGTAATCATGTAGTTTAGATTCTTAGTTTAGTGATTTTGCAAATTTTAGTCAAGGAGTATATATATGGCAGCATTTAAAAACACTGAATTACACACTTAGACACTGCAAACATTGAACAGAACAAAATAATGAAAATGGAATGTGGAATATCATAGATACTTTTATAGATTAATAACTTAAGTAGATACAGTGGAAGCCAGCTATTTGCAATACGCTTAGTCGCAAAAATCGGTTAGTTGCAAAGAATTTTGAAATCCAAAACCATTTCCCATTGGCGCTATTGTTTACAGCACCCCATATTTGCAAAGCCCAAATCGGCTAATCGGGAAAAAAATTCAAGTTACAACGCATGTTAACCCCGAAATATGCCAAACAAATCACCAGAATCAGCAGGAATGAACCAAAATTTTCCCGTATAAAGATATCAGATCGCCAAAAGCATCAAAACTGCCTGTTTTGAGTCCGAAAAGGCCGCGATTTCTATTCAATTTACGTCGCTAGCGCGCGGCCCGGCGGTTGCCGCAGGGAATCATGGGATACTACACATGACGCCGCGTCCGCCATCTTTGTTTTCGTGATGGAAATGTTTTGAAAATGACGCTGTCGGCTGTGGCAAAATTTCAGTGTAATCTGTGGACATCGTAACTGGAAAATTTGTAGATATGAAGATTAACAGTTTATTTATGCGTTAGTCATGAGTATTTTCGCCTAGTACATAAAGTTTGTCTGAAAACCAAGAGCGTTTTCGTCCTACAACGTAGCGATGTTTTTCGTCTGTGTATCACATGTCGACAAATCTTACGTAGTAAGCGCGTGCACTGTACCCTTGATCAGTCCTCTATTAATCAAAACAATTGTTCATTTGGCAAATTTAGAATACGTTTGCATATGTACCTCGTTTTTTTTCGGTAGCTTAACGTGTTTTAGCAGTGTTAATTTCTTTGTTTTCTTCAAGCCGATACTATAGACGAAACGTAACAGATCTTTTGATGCATCGCGATTCGTTCTTCGACACTAAAATGTGATAACAATATCACAACTACCGATAAAAGATAAATTTGAAACTGAAAGTGGCTAATAAGTATATTTGTGGAGTTTAATGAAATTATGGACTTGATTATTTGTGGTAGAAATGATTGTGTTGTATTCTTTGTGTCAATGCGTGCGATGCGTTCACCGATGCCCCCTCCCCCATCCCCACTCGGGTCATTTCGAGCAACATCTTTTAATCGGGAACGCCGGTTAGTCGGGAAAATTTAGCTGGCAAATGGCCTTCCCTAATAAGCGACTTCTACTGTACTATATAAAATATATGGTCAAACAGGAATGTAATACAAAGAAAGGTACCGGTAGTGAAGGAATCTTTCTATGATTTTTTATTGAACTTCTCCATTACAAAATAGCTTTTTCATAACCAAATCTATGTTTGTCTTTCCTTTCAGATTGGCTGGAGCTCACCGCGAAACTATACCACCTTTGCATGGTCGCCCTTACCAGCAGAGACTGAAGAAGGGAAGGACAGAGAGAATTGTGTGGTTTTCAAAGGTAACACATACAGAAAAAAGGCCACAGAAACATGATTATCTGGATAGCATCCTTTGTAGACCTACATCTGATCCAATAGCACAAAGACTTTTCAATCTTTTTGCTTATTCCATCCGGATGTTACATTGCTAAGAATTTCTTGTTTAACAGTATGATTTTAAAAAACATTCTGTTTGGATTGTTTCAAATTCAAAACATGTTCTTTCACTTTTGCATGGTTTTATAAAACATTACATGAGCTGCTTAGTTTGAAACCACTTGGGTGCTGTTGAATGAATTGTACTAATAAGTAATATAACTGTATGTTATGATTGTCTGTTAGATAATATGTAATTCAGCCATTTGACTGCTAGGTATTATCATCTTCAATAAACCAATCATCATCTTTATCATGTTCCCCAGCCTACTACCTGCCCAATGATGATGGAGAGTTCTACCAGTTCTGCTATGTCACCAGTAGTGGGGAGGTACGAGGGGCCAGCACGCCATTCCAGGTACGGTTTTCTATGTTCAGTGACCATGATTCTTTAATCTACTGTCTAATATTGATATACCATGAAACATGACTCTC
>NC_049994.1:11448507-11495306 GCF_000003815.2 Branchiostoma floridae | reverse complement strand
ACACCAAACCCATGCCAAAGTCCCAAGGTCTGTGGTAGACAATTATCACCTTTGGCCCTCAGACAAAGATTGAACATCAAAGCTACCTCATATTTTGTTCAATGACAAGTATCGATCATAAAACTTTCTAGATTGACCGACAAGCTTTCTGTTTACAGTTCAAGCCTCGGAGGAGTATAGATTATGTGGAGGTCCCTGATGAAACAGGAGAGATGCTTGTGATCAAGGAACGTACAACTGTCCTGGAGGAAAACCTGCAGAAGGCCCTGGCGGACAAAGAAGCCCTGCTGAACGACAAGGAAACCTTTGAAGAGAAGGTGCACAGCCTGCAGCGCAACATCCAGGAGCTAGAGGGCACTCTTGCTGAGGAATCAGACAAGAGAGAGACTCTGGAGAATGAGTATAAGGTGATCTTTTATTAAATGCTTTCAAGTTTTTAACTCTGGTAAGTACATTATTTGTTTGAACCTCTGTTTATTCATGAAAACTCATGAGCTTTTGAGGCCCTCCACTTCTAAGTCCTATAACTCTAAAACGACGTGCTGTAAGGCCACCAAATTTTTAGGACATGATTTCGACATAATATCTGACAAGTATGTGACGTTTGACGTTACGTTGACGTAAGATGACGTAATTATGACGTCATCAATTTGATTACATTGGCCAAACCCATATAAAATGGGTATTCTCAGAAAACTTCAAGTTATGCTGCAAAAATGTAACAACAAGTGCAGATAACAGAATTATAATGTTTATTACGACTTGCGTTGCCAATAGCAACATCAATGACGTCATAAAATGACGTCATGCACATCTAAGATACGAGTTGGGCTCCGCCATATTATATCCATCACCTTGAATTTTTAAAAATACTTTTTTTGCAACAAATAATCACAAAGGGCAATAGAAATAGACTAAATTCATTCATTTAGATGATTTTTGATGAAAAAATACCAGGTAGTTACAAATTTTAAGAGATAATTAGCTTGTTATTCTTGATCTGGCCATTCGGTCCGCCATCTTGGATTTTGGGGTGATGACGTCATCAAATTAGCATAATTTATGCATATATAATTATGAAAGATATGCTGAATAATATAAGATTTTATTTATGTAACAAAATCGCAGTAATATAGCAAATAAATGTGAAAAATACATAGTTAGAACAAAAAATAGTGATTTTTGACAAAACTGCCTGTCAACAAACGGTTGTCATGGCAACAAGAAAAAATGGAAAATTTGTCAAACTTCGTAAAATTGTTGCCAACAATATTTTAGGAAAACTCACCAAATTTGGTGGCTCTAGCGTAAGCCGTTCTGGCGTTATAGGACATCGAAGTTAGCGCGGGCCTCAAAAGCCCCCCCCCCCCCCCCCCGGGCTGAATAGGGTTAACCTATTCTTTTTGCTAATTTAGGAATGCCAGGAACAGCTGGCATCAGAGCAGCAGCTCAGCCAGGAACACAAGCAGTCTGCAGACAAGGCCAACAACGAGCTGGGCCTGATGCGCGTCATGCTGGAAGACGTGAACCGCAAGCTCGTGGAGAAGGCCACGGAGATCGAGAAACTGCGCTCGGAGATCCGCGCGGTCAGGGTGGAGAGAGACCAGATGGGTGTGAAGCTGAGGAACGAACAGGAAGAAAAGGAACTCTTCAAGGTATGAAAAAATTCTCTAATCTCAAGTGTTCGAAGATAGCGTTGTTTTCTACACTTTTGTACGTTTCCATACTAGTCTTCCATTGGGTAGCTTTAATGGACCTAAGTAAGACACCATCCCAGCATGAATAGATACATGCAGACAAATGTAAACAAACACAACAAAAAACATACAATGACATGTTTGTTTGTTTGTTTGTTTAAACCTGTATTTATTCATTAGAAGCTAAAATTGGCCAGCAGGTTATGAAGGAGGTAAGGGTCAGATAAAATATAACAGAGATACAGGTAAAAGTCCATATCCAACATTTGAGCCAATGACAATCTGAAACTAAGAGCAAATGTGGTAGGAGCTTGAGGACCAATGATGATGAGTTCTACATGAATGTCTGTTCCTCATCTTCAGAGCCACTTCACAGCCTCCGAGCTGGAGAACAAGGAGCGCAGCCGTGAGATCCGTGAGCTGAAGAACCTGGTGAGGGAGAAGGAGTTCTCCATCGAGAAGTTCAAGTTGGAGATCACCAAGCTGAACCAGAACATCAAGGAAGGCAGCAAGAAACTCCAGCGACAGGAGTCCATCAGTCAGGCAGACAAGGTGGATAGAACTTCGTTTTTGTTATGTTTACCTTCATGGATGTGAAACATTGTTTTTACTCAATTTCTTCTACTTCTTCAAATAAAAACCACAAGGTCAATGACCTGGAGCAGACAGCTGCCACTTTGGTTACTAGTAACAGATGACCTAAATCAGATGGCTGTCACCATGGTTACAGACACTGTGTTTTAAAACTGCATTGTGTAGCAAGTGGCAGGACAAAATTAGAGGGGCTGGTCATCAAAGATAACGAATGTGTTTGATCAAACAGAGCAGTAGTTTGTTATGCCAGACCATGTGAAGGTAAACATTGTACATTTCTAGCTATTATAAGTTTCACCCTCTATTGGTTCCATGTCAACACTTGTCCCGTAGTGCAGGATACTGTAAATGCAGAAACTTTTGTGGTGGTTTCATCTTCGCAGTTTTTGCAGTGACCGCTTCACCGCAAACTTAAAACAACAGAGAACATTTTTCCATGGCAGTAAGAGACTACAGTGCATGGTGTTACCGCGAACCACTGCGAAAAGTCCTTTGTCCCGCTACCGCAAAATTAAATCCCCGTGAACTTAATGCATTTACAGTTGTATTAGATTGTATATGACAACAATTTGGCTGACAAGATTAACCTGTGTTTCAGGAGCACATGAAGGGGCTGGAGGAGCGCGTGAGAAACACGGAGGACAAGCTTGCCGCAGCAGAACAGTCTAAACTCCTGCTGGCGGAGGAGCTGTCCACGGTGTCGGACGTACGCCACAAGGTGCACTCTGACCTGGAGACAGCTGTCCTGCAGGTGGACACCTTAAAGATGCGGCTGAAGAAGGCTGAGGAGTCCTACGCTAAGAAGGAGAAAGATCTGCTGGATGAGATGAGTGTGCTGAGGGGAGGCCTGGATGAAATTCTCCAGGTAAAATTATCAAGTGTTGACTTTTGTCCGTCATACATTGATTTTAAAGTTTATCATAAGCAAAGAGTCATTGTAAATATTAAGTCTATCCTATTGCTGGTAACTGCTATTAGGCAAATCTTATAACCGGAATATCTATTAGACCAACCCTCATCAGCGTATTTATACATATAGTCAGGAACAAGGCATCTGTTTATATTTGATATTTTATACAATTCATCTGATACTTATTTTCTCTAAATGTTTAAAAAAAGAGAAAAGTTTGTGTTTCCTTCCTTGAAATTGAAGAAAATAGTTGCAAATGGACCATACAATGCCATAACAAATCAATTCTACATTGTATCTGTGAAGTATTCTTTCCAAATGTAATTTCAAGTGTCTTACTTCCAAGTTCCTTCATAAAAGTCTTACTCTTAAGTGCAATTTTCCATCTAGGACAAGGACAAAATTGAAGCTGAACTTAAGAAGTTCAAGGAAGAAGTTGCTACCACCTCGGAGTCCACACAAACATCTGAAGGAAAACCGAAGGCCGCTAAGGAGGACCAAGCGTTGTTCTTCCTTGAGACAGCCCACCATAACCTTGAGGAAAGGTACAAGGACCTTCAGAAGGAGTATGAACAGCTGCAGAGAGAGAAACTACAGATAGAGAGAGAGAAGGTACTTAGAATATTATGTTCTGTATTGCTGAGCCATTAACCTCCTTTTTTGCAAGAAATCTTGATAGAGACTTTTTTTTGTATGTAAAAGTTGCTTGGAGGGCAGATTGGTAAAAAGCCCTACCTAATGATGATAACTTTTGCGTTTTTTATGAATCATTGATATTGATTACTTTATTACATAGTGTTCTGATGTAATCAGCAGCTTGAATGTGCCTACATTTAAGCTACTTTGATACTGTCTTATCTACAAGGGGAATTGCTGTTGACTACAGTGATGGAGGAAAAACATCTTTGGAAAAGATGGAGGGAAATATTCTGCGTTTGCTGGATGATATTTGCATTTCGGGTAGTGTTGCTTGATAGATTGCTGATTTATGGAATCTCTGGTTATCTCTCAGGAATCCTTGGTACAGTCGGAAGATGACTTGAAGCACCAGGTCGATGACCTTAAGGTCAGACTTGAGATGGGGGCAGAGGCGTACAGAGAGAAGTACAGGGAGTGCCACAAACTGGAGAAATCCATCAAGAAACTCAGCGGAGGCAAGGTGAGGAAGACAGCATCTTATCATTCGTCATGAAGTTAATTTACTACCAGGCATAGAATAAACATATCGGTCACTGAAATGCATGGCGATCCGAATTGAATCAAACCAGTAAGAAGTGTTGTTCGAATTCCTTGGTACACACGGTTTCTTTTAGACAAACCTGAAATATGGAAACACAGAAAACAGGTTGCCACTATTGACTGTCATTTTTGTAATATCCAGTAAAGGACAAGCTTTATAATCAAGTAAAACATTTATCAAAATACATTTGGATTAGCCTGGTTAGTTTACATACATACAGTATGGGAGCCCTGGTAAACTAACCAGGCCGATACTCAGGGTACATTTGGATAACCAATGTGTGTTGACAATTTGTTAGGTGAAACGTGAACGGTCCAACTCTACTGAGCCAACCATAAAGGTCACAAAGGAGGAGTGTACAGAAGAGGTCACCAAGGAAACCAAGGAGGAAGGAACAACGGCCGAACCCAAGGAGACACGGGTGGAAGAAACGGTCAGCGTCGGCCAATCAGATCCGGGCACGGAAGAGGCGGAGAAGTCGTCTCCGGAGTTCGACATGACAGAACTGCAGACACAGCTTACGGACCTGCATCACGAGCTGCAGAACCGTTATGTCAAAGTTCGGAAGTACAAGCAGCTCTACATGGTGGGTAGAACACAGGGAAAGGCTGCTTAGGCTTAACTATTAGTATTATAATTTGGTCTGCTATTTTCAAATTCAAGGCACACACATAGGAATAATTTGCATGCAGAATTATGCTTTATTTTGAATTTTGATATATTGATAAGTAAACAACTTACAAGTGCAAGTACTGTATACTAGTAATGCACATGTTTTTTAAACTCAGGATCCCTTTTTCAATGTCATCTGAAAGAAGCAAATTATAGATAATTAGCTTTCAACATCTTCAGCCATACTGAGTTTTGATTGGTTGATCATGGAAGAAAGAAAAGTTACGCAGACCAGTAGACCAGCAAAAAGACTTTGGCATGACCTCTAAGTTTTCTGCTTTGTGTTTCAACAGGAAGAGAGACAGCGTAACTTAGACCTGGTCCAGGAACAGCAGGAGAAAGTCACGACCTTGGAGAGACAGCTGGAGGAGGAGCGTCGCCAGCGGCAGGAGGAGAAGTCTGCGTACGACGCCAACATCCAGAGATGGTCGCAGAAGCTGGACCACCTGCGGGAGAGGATCAGGTGCCAGACAGAACATGTGGAGGACATGAAGTCCTACAGGAGAGTAAGTCATCAAAAATACAGATGGGTTTTGAGACAAGGCAGTCCCCAGATCATAAATCCTGTTTATAAGTTCAGACCTTTTTTCCGTCCCAACAAGCAAATTCTGTCTAGGACAGAGGGATGGAGTCTATAGGATAAACTGGATAGGGTGTTTGTAGAAAAGTTGGAGCTTGGATTATTAGATAGCAATCTTTATTGACACGACAACAGTACAGCGATTATTAGATGCATTTGCACTTTTTGTGATGTGCACTTTGATTTTTGACTGAAGGTGCCCCAAGAGACTTGTGTATTATATATGGTTTCCTCCAAAAAGGTACTATGATGATAGTAATTTTTTTTATGTAGACTGTCGATTATAGCGGTTGCAACTAGTTTGGCAACTGTTTAGCAAGTGGCAACTAAACTTAACATTTGCCAAACTATTTAAATATTAAAGATTAAAGTGAAATGAATTGAAATAATGACGACTTGCAAACTGCCTACAGAAATAATGAGGCAAACCTGTTTATTTTTTTCAGTCGCTGGAGGATCGTGTAGAAGAGCTGCAGAGCCAAGTGGAGGAGTACAAACAGTACAAGGATGCCTGGGAAGATCCCATTCTGGACGGGGAGGAGACAGAGCCCCTCCTGCCTGCCTCCTCACCCAGGCCTGAGGATGACGACACCTCCGAGGACCCGCCACCCCCTGCAGATTTCCCCCCCTTGAGATATCCCAACCCGTACCTGAGTCAGAGTGTGCAGGTCTGAACCAATATTTTCATATCTGTTCTAATTACAACCCCCCATTTCTTCTAGGGGCTACCAACATTAAGCAACCAAACACTTGACAGGAATTTTTGTATTTTTGTATGTTTTGTCAAAGAAAGCCTCTCAGAAACTCTTGAATTTATAACATTAAATGTAATAATTGAATACTTTGTTAAAACATTAAACGTCTTATATTATTAATAATAGGGCTGTGTACCTAAACAAATTTTAGGTACAGGTACAGGTACAGGTACACGGGTTTAGGTACAGGTACGTACCTGAAAATGTACCTGAACTATTTGTGCAAATAATGGTCGATATTAAGTAAGTACAGAAGTGACACAGAACCATGTTTTAAGCAGTAACAATAGAATGTTTGATTCTAAATGTACAGTACTAGTAGGGAGTACATACAGATTATGAGATTACCTCTACCAACAGTACAATTATTTTCTACATGAAGAATGTGGTCTACAATCTAAGTGTCTCCAGTCTCTCTCCACACACTCCACAGTACTCACTGGCAACAGAAACATAGAATATAGCTGACCTACTTAAGCCAATCACATCACAGAAACCTGCATGCGTTAACAGCCCTAACTTTTTTCAACCAATCATATTGCTGCACTCTGATTAAGTTAGCCTTGCTATGACAGTGGTGGCAACTTGGCGGCAACTTGAAAGGGGTATCAGTTTCAGTTCTCACAAAGTCACCAACCACTTGTAGCAAGTATTAACAAGTAAATTGTCTAGTACAAAAGAAGAAAAAAATGCTTTGTGGTAGTGGCAATGCATGAATTATTTTGTATTTTGGTTGTTGAGAAATCCATAACAATATGTGCCTCAAAGTTGTCATTTATAAAACAAACTCTAGTTCCTTTCGTGCTTCCCGCCATATACTGGCCACTCCCAGGGCTTGGCGCCAGAAGTCTGTCTGGGGAGGTCTGGGAGGCGTGGTTACAACTGGGCAGTGCAACATGTTCCACTGTTGCCATGGGGGCTTTGGAATTATGTTTGCAGGGGGGACAGAAAATAATTTTTTGCATACTTATTTGTAACATATTTTGAGAATTAAAATGCCTGAATTACAATCCACTATTCTATTGTAATTCAATATATCTTAAAGTATATTGTGCACTCACACATTCATGATATTGAAAACTTTTTTTGAAGTTTAAAAGACCTACATTTCCCTTCTAAGTAACTTGAAGTGGATTGTTCCGGGAATTCCCTCCAGAGAAGGTACTGACCTCAGGTTACCTCTGGAAACTAGGTGCGTGAAAATTAGGCACATGTCAGGAGGCAAGTGTTGCTGAAATTGTACCCACAACTCCCTGTTTCAAATGTTACTATTCTGGAGGCTCTGGCTGCACATAATTCCAAGAAATATTGTGTATTTTTACATTGCAAAAGAGAATAGTTAACATTAGGTTCATGTAGGCAAGTATCGGTACAAGTACCGGTACACCAGAGTTCCGGTATTTTGTACCCGGTCCTAATTGATTGTACCGGTACTGTATCGGTACAGTGTACCGGTACACAGCCCTAATTAATAATATAAATCAATCTTCAATTTCCTGATTATACTAAGCACATTTTTCTTTGTCAACACTCTATTTCTAACTCCAAATGATTTGGAAGCTGTATTCGGTTCATATTAGCTAACATACAGTTATGAGTAGCTTATCTTCTACTAGGACCTTAAACAAGAAAATGCATTAGAATTAGATTATTACAGTAACTGTAACAGCTATTTATTGCAATGTCATGCAGGCTTCATGTTGAATGGTATATATATGATGTAGCAAAGAATTTCCTGCTGAAAGTAGCTCTTAGTTGCAGATTATGTCTCATTGGCAAAATGCTCCATATAGATTTGCAGATCTCATTGGCATGATTCATCTGTCTGACATTTTGACTGCATGTGTTCCCCCAGGAGAGTCTGGAGTACCCCCACCCCTCCCCGGTGTACCCTAAGACGTGTGCGGAGTACCCCCAGTACCCCGAGCCGGCCCCCCCTCCCGCCGAGGCCGTCCCCATCCCCGTGTTCAGACAGTACAAGGGAACACTGTGGACAGAGAAGGGCACGGACAGTGCAGAGGGATGGACACTGGTCAGTGTTACTGTTAGTAGCACAGTGAAATCTGTTCAACCATTAGATGTCTCATTGCTTGTATTACTCTGAGTGAACACTCTCAGAGAGTCCTTCCCAAGATATAATTGGGCCCCCAAATCGTGCGTTCATAAATTGTGTGTTGATAAATTCCCATGGCATTTCATCTTATACAGGTTCAGAAGCCAGCTGTAGATTACTGTCTAGTGCTTCAGAATATCCAAATCACAAGGTCTAATTTATAATCAATGTGCCAAACTTGACTCTGTGTATGACCTACACATTTCTGACCTTGAACAGGTACAGAAGCCAGCTTCACGGGACTACTCCGAGTTCAGCACCCCTCCCTCTTCCCCTGAACCCTCCATTGACCCCACCCCTCCCCTCACCCCTCTCCCCCCGCCCCTCATGCCCACCCCCACGGCTGAAGCCAAGCTGGCGGCCATCAAAGCTGTCAACATGTCCTGCAGCTCCAGCAGCAACAGTTCAAATGGCTCCTGTGAGGACCTGACCAATCAGGAGCCCAGAAGCTTGGATGACATGGCCAATGGGAACACAGAGCCTGAGGCAACAGCCAATGAGACGGAAGCTGCACGGGTGGCTTCTCCAATCCAGCAGGTCAGGAAATAAGAGTCCTCTAACTGGTTATGGTGGAAAAGGATTTAATCATTGAGATTTTTTTGATAGATAAAGGCAACTTTTATGGTCAGATGCTATTTTTCATCATCCACTCATTCTCAGACGTTCACTTAAGTCTTGCACTCACTCACTCACTCACTCACTCAATCAATCAATCAATCAATCAATCAATCAATCAATCAATCACCCAGGAAATAGTTTTAAACTTCTTACACTTGACAATAGCTTTGCACTCAAACAAATGCATGATAAATGCCAGAAATCTAGTTATGTTTGAAGTTCCTTTTTGGAAACTTGCAGCTTGATATTATAAAGATGTTACACTTGTAATGTTGTTGATGATAATAATGATGATGAACTTTGTGTTTCCCCCAGGAGCCAGAGGATGAATGTGAGGAGAGGTGGATGTTGGCACAGGGAGAGCAGGAGGAGGAGGAGGAGGGAGAGAATGCTGTAGCCAGGACACAGAGCTCCATTCCTGAATCTGACAGGTCTGACTTTTCATCCAGCTTTCTCTGTTAAACTTGGTACTCCAAAGTTCCAAATTACAGTCAGAACGTCCCCAAAAGAGAGCTCGGGAAAAATAACATTGGGTCTATGTAGACAGATACCCATTTTAGACAGAATTCTAAATAATGTGTAAATTATTCAAGAGACAAAATGTCACAGTGGCTAGGTGGTCTTTGACTTTATTTGAATTGCAACAGGTGTATAGAGGTGGTCATTTGTACAGATTGGACTGTATGTCAATGACTGTGTGGTCCTTATGTAGAGGTGATCATTTGTACAGATCTGACTGTACTACACAATGTTTTAAAAAGCTCTAATTGATAGGTTGTAAAACTAAAAGCTTGGTGTAATTTATCAAAGTTGATGTGACACTTGTGACAAACTATAGCCACATGACACAGATAGTATACAGATTGTTAAGTGTTGAGAACTCAACCAGACTTTTCTGCATTTTTCTCACGTGTAGTCATGACGATGAGTATGGCCCCCGTACCAACATCGCGGACTACCCACAATGCCCTGTGTGCGAGGTGTACTTCCCCCCAGGATGTAATACGGTAAGCAAACTTTTTCATGAATCTTTTTTTTAGTTGTTTATTTGTTTATTAAAACTTCACCACACATAGAATTTAAGTTTTAAAAAGATGGTCATTTTCAATTATATAAAACATGTAGCACAAATACCATAGCAAAACATATGCATCATGATACAAAGACGGAATTAAACATAGTATTGCCAGCAATCTACCTGATTGCTCTTAATGCCTCACATGAGGCACGCTTAAATGCTGTTGTCCATTTGCAGAGTTTGTCAGTTAAAAGTGTTCTGTTGGGAACAGATTCACTGAAGCGCATCTTCATGGCTATTGGGCAAAGCTACAATGTTTTCAAAGAATTTTTTTCCGATTTCAGAGCAATTTGACAATTTCAGATTGATCAACTGTAATACTGATTATCATAACAGCTACACTTTCTTCATACTGCAAATCCTTCCTTTCCCAAGCTATCTACGGTACCATGAAATTGAGTTCCCACAAAAATAGAAGAATTTACAATATACTTCTGTCTGAAGTAGAAAGTCTGACATCTTTCTGGTCCTTATTTTTCTTCAGGACACCTACGATCTTCATGTGCAGAGCCACTACGGCCGCACCTGTCCCATGTGCAACAACTTCTTCGACGACAACACTACTGAGTCTGCATTCATCGACCATGTCCAGTCCCACTTCGACCATGAGGGGTAAACCTTCAGTCTCCAAATCAGAGCGGTCCAGAAAATTTCTCCCCTTCGAACCTTTGTAGCCGTATCAGAGAGTCTGATACTAGATGCCATGCTGGAAAACTTCCCTGTCTATATACAGTCTACTTGTAGAAGAAAATGGTATTGAAGAACACATGAAATATTACGTATATTGAATGACATGCGCTTCAATTTTGGCGACACTTCTTGATTAAGCAAACTTAGGTGAACTGTTAGCAACTTAAATCTTAACACGTTTTTCTGTCACTTTTATACAGCTTGTATTTTGTCACATTTGAATCAGTTTCCATTCTTTTGTGTGAACTACACTCACACACCTATAATAAATGTTAAGATGACTCTGTTATTACAAGACATATATTTCCTAAGTTTCAATGAATTTCGTATACTTCTAGATGGAACAAAAAGTTTAACCAAACTTTCCACAGTCAGGCTAGAAGTCTGTATTATGATACATTTGCAAGCAATACAGTATAGGGTTAAGAATGTGGCTTGTTGTGCTTTTACAATACGTGTCTGACAACTTGTTCAAAGACTTGTGGTATAAATGACGTAACCAATCACTATACAGCCACAACACAGTCTTTTTTTGTATAGGACAGATTTGTTTATTCCCATCAATATAGCCTCACAAATAACTTTGATGTAAATACTGTGTCATTAATTAGTATACCATTATGTCATGAATTATTATTATATTGTATCGCTGAAATAAGGAAGACAATGCACGTGTAACTTCTGTGATAAAAAAAGCAGTCTTAAGTAATCTACAATGAATTATAATCAGAAATGACTGATTTGTATGAAATGTGCCCATAAACCCACTTCACATTACTTTGAGACAAATATACATAACTGCTGGACAGCAGTAGTTTTTGTTTTCCACAGTGATTAGCCAAGTACCTAACAACTGCTGTGTGTTGGTGGTGGTTAATTTGTCAGTGATTTTGTTTATTATATGCATAATACTATGCAGTAGAAGTCTCCACATTGCACTCTTTAAACTTAATAACAATGCCTTGTTAAGGCATTAAAGGCAAGAATGTAGCTTCTTCTTATAGTTGAAGAAATGTATGCTTGTTTACCCTTAAACTATTCAATTGTACACATTTGTCATTAAACATGGTAAAAACTGACATGTTGACAATAGAAAAGTTAAAAACACGATGACAAAAGATTTGAAGCAATGAGGAAAGGGTATATTTTGTGGATGCGAAAAAAAAGATATTTCAATCCAGATGAAGTTGTGAACATGGTGTGAAAAAAGAAAGCCTGTGAAAGTTACATGTGTAACTTTGTAATCATCAGCTATTTCAATACACTCATCTGTCCATGTAAGATACATGTAATTCTTGTTAATAAATATCCTACATTGACAGTGGTGTTGGACCTTGTTTGTGTGTTTTGCTTTCCTAATGGCCAAAGCGGTGAAGTAGTGTGTGAGGTGTGACGAAAGCTGTTAGGATTAGATTTTGATATAGTGGCTTCCCTTGGTACTGGAGCGGAACTTCACGGTCAGATACAAATGTACTAGTATCAAGTGATTTTTAACCTCCTTGAATCAAGGTATGGTCACGGTTTTGAGGTATAAGGTAGCTCTTGTGCTCGGAAAAAGTTAAATTTGAGCGTTCTAGCGGCAAGGGTTGGAAATGCAGGCCTGGGTCATTTTGTAACAGCATCTCTTGTGCCACCGCCACAGCGAGTGGCTGATGAAACTTGGAAGCAAATAAATATCAAATAACATACACATACACACACACATGCAGACAGACTCATATACAGACACAGAAACACACCGCGCAAACAACTTGCACAAAAACATACACGCGTACGAGCATACACGTACACAGATAGAGAAAGATAATATATTTGAAATATAAAACTACAAAGACGACTTGATATTGATATTCACTCAAAACTTTATGAAGTTCCTGCTTCTTTCAATGTGCTCACCAATTATACACTGACAGCTAAATCACAGATAGTGTGAACATTAGCAATTACATCACTAGCCAGAGATGTGTGCAAATATCTGCCCAGAGCACGTGGAAGGAACTTGGCCATGTGAGCTAAACCATCATTAATTAAGATGAAAACGTGTCCAGAATCATAAGATATAAGGTATTGTAATGCGTTACTTCTGCGAAGGATGTCTTCTAATTTCACGAAAAGGGAACATGTTTCATGATATAGTTTGTTACATACTTTTTGAAAGAAATATTATGTACATGAATTTAATATAAGCCAAAAATGCAAAAATGGATGAAGATGAATTGTGATGTTTTAGTAACGGCAGATGAGCATTAAAATACATGTAGTCGCAATGAAAACTAATTAGAATGTCCAATGAAACAGAATAAATATTTCTCAACACTATCCAAGAAACCAGTTCCTTCTCAATTCAGAGGCTGAGTCTTCGGATGATGTTGGTGACAAAATATAGATTTAGACGTCTTCATAGAGGTTTTGAAAACTCAGATCATCATAGAATTGTATCAGGTTAATAAAACGTATCTAGTCACATCTGTTGACATTATTAGTTTGAGCTGTACCCCCTCCTCTCCACACGTACATGATTCAGATAGTACTTTACTTTAATCACTTTGTGGTCCCAGGACTTGAGGAGCCTCTTCCATAGCCACACGGAGCATCTTCTCGATGTACCACTTCTTCAGGAACTTGGCGCGATTCTCCTCGTCCTTTAACAACTTGGCCAGGTTATCTTTAATGTCTTCAAGTTCATCTATGCTCAGCCCTTCTGTATCGGGGAAGTCATAAGGTTTGCGCTCGGGTAAGTAGGCGGCCAGGTTCTTGATCACCGGGTACTGGAGAACGTGTGGCACGGACGCTGCTAGTTTGGCTCGTAGGGACTCTGCATACTCGAGCAGTTCATCCGCCTGTTCTCTCATGGTGGTGAACTCGTCCCACAGATCCTCGATTTTCCACACGTGCCTCATCTTCTCAAACTCGGGGTCGTCTTTACCCTTGTGTTCGGGATGTTGGTTGGCTGTCGGAAGAACCTCTCCTCCTCCCTGTGCCGTCTCACCAGGACCGTCTGTGTCCGTGTTGCTGTCTGCAGGCGGTTGCTCAGTCTCGGTGTCCGTCAAAGCTGCAGTCATCCAGGCATATTTGGGGACCAAATGCTGAGGAAACTCACGTCGTGCTAAGATACGTTTCAGGTTCCTCAAATACATCTCAGTCATCGCGTCCTTCGGATCCACCCGAGGTTCTGGCTTCTCTTGCGCAACCGTCATGGCGGTCTTCTTGGTGGAAGCGGACTCGGCTGGGTTTGAATAGAATGAAAGTTAAAACTGTGGTTGATCTTTAGAATTTACTACCAACTGGATGAGTACTTTCCGACTTGTATTTACCATTGAGGGGAGGATGTAAAAATATACAGTACGATGGCCGTTAAGACCAAGTTTTTACAGAACAGCAGACGCCTCTTACCTGTCGGACCCCGTCCGAGGTCAGTGTCATCCATGGGGCAGCTCATAGCTGTAAGATGCGGAACTACCAGGTTCTCATCAGATACAGGCACGACTTCCTTCATGTCGAAGTCCTCCCGGGGCTTAGCTACGTTTGAATGGATCGGGAAAACATTATTAGTCTAGCCTCCATAGCAGGCTCTCTATGGCCTTTTTTGGCACTTTTGCTGGCCATTTCTTTTTGTACTGGGTCGCTGATTGCTGGCCTTTTCTGACAGACGGCCATGAAAATGACATAGATAGCCTGCTATGGAGGCTAATTAGTCGTTGTTTTCCAAAATGCTTAGTTTGTAGTAAATCATTTAAATATCAAATTTATGAACACGTATGTTATGAATACCATGTATTTGCCCTGTTAAAGACGACTTGTATTTTCATGTGAGAAAACTTTATGGAAGCTTAATCTATATGTAAAGACAAGGCACTAATAAAAGGTTTATTAACAGAACGAACAGCATGAACCTTACCATGACCCCGTCCGGAGTCGACGTTGCCCATGCACGTGGTGGGGCAGTCCGCAGCAGCTGGTACTTCGGAGACTTCCACCGCCTTGTCCTTGTGACGCTCTGGGCCCGCCTTGACATCGCCCTCCCCACGGCCACTTGTACCGGTATCTGGTGAGTCCAGTGAGGCAGGTGGTTCGGACGGTGGGGTTGAAGATGCTGGCTTGTCGGCTGGAATGTCGCCGGCTGCGGACGGTGGTGAGGTGTCGACGTTCGTGCGACGGCTGCTGTCTGACGTTCCCGTCTCTCCTTCCTGGGAGCCTGAGGAACGGCGCTCAGGGGTCGTCTTGTCTTCTTTCTTGGTAGAAATCTTCTCTTGTGCAGCAGTCGTTGCAAACTCGTTGTCGGGATTTGCAGGATCTAAATGAAACAATACAATATGCGTCAAGTTTTATCATTATTCATGCTAGCACTGCGTTTCATACGTTTACTTTCAAAAACACTAAAAACCATGCTTTTTTCACAGTAAAGTTTCAGAAATATGTTCTCAAAGAAAAAAGCCCAGTGAAAATTTGCAAAATGAATAGTAGACCCCTCTTACCCTGGCTCCGTCCGGAGCCATCGTCAACAGCCATTGTCACCTTCGCGTCCTTGAACACTTTGTTCCCCTCGGTTGAAGATTCTGGGTCATCTTGTCCTGTCGCCATCTTCTCCGAAAGCCTGGTCGGGTCTGAATAGAGCAAAAGTGCACTTTGCAGTGGCTGTTTTCACAATGTTTATCCTACATTCTGTAACGTTATATTACTTCCAATATGATTTACAATTGCTTGGTCTACTATTCACATCTGAGAAAAGGCATCTCTGTGCAAAGAGATAACGTTAATTAAGATTCTATGTACAGAGAGAGCAACAGAATTATGATCTCTCTTACCTGTACCCAACCCGGTGTCATCGTCCACGTCGTGACCGTCCACTGTAGCAGTAACTTGTGGAACCTCCACGGTCTTGTCACGGGAGCGGTGAGACGTGTCTGCCTTGAAGTCTGTGACGTTGCCGGCTTCGGACGGCGGTGAGTTATCCCCCTCTTCTTCCTGGGAAACCAAGGGACGGCGTTCATCACGGCTTGGCTTGTTCTCTCGTTTGGTAAAAGCCTTGTCGGACTCGTCTGAGGTTGACGCGGCCGTCGGTGAGTTGGCCTTCAGCTCCGGCGGAGTCTGTGGCTTCTCTTGTGCTGCTGTCGTAGCAGCCTTCTTAGCGGGCTTGGCAGGGTCTGAACAAAATGAAACAGTAACGTTATGTATTATTATATGTTCACTTGACAAAGTATGGAAGTAACCCGTTTTGCGTTATGTTCTATAGAAGGCGGAACCTTTGGTGCTTCCACGTGTCGAACGTTGGTTCAGTGAACCGTTCGGTTTGACAAATACTTTGCCATTGTTTGCAAGTAAAGTAATGCCATTTTTACGTCTGATAAAAACACGTTTCTTTTCAACAACAAAAAGATGATTCCACATATACAAGTTGTTTCTAGTTGCTCATTAAGACGTCCATTTGGCATGTCTCATTTCCTAAAGGGTAAATTTAAAGCTACGCTACAACCACTAGGCCGTAAACATGATACAAAATCGACTGTTTTTAAAAACAGAAACAGCACCCTCACCCTGCGTTGCACCACTTTTCACATGCTGACCGTCCACAGTCACCGTGATTTGTAGGAAGACATCTTCCTTCTGACGACCACTTTTGTCGAGTCTCTTCATTGCGTACCACCATCTGTTTGGTAAGCCGTCCACTGACTCCAGTACGGTCGCAACATCGATGGAGAGCTCAGCGATGGTCGCGTCTTTGCACCGCTTCACCTTACGCAGCTTCAGTATCAGCGGGTCTTTTGGCGTCCAACGAGAGAATTCGGCAGCCTCCTCCCAAAGCAGACTGTCTGATTTTTTCTTCTTTGTCTGCTTCTTCTCTTTACCGTGACGAATTGTAACTAAATATTTTGCCTGGCTGTGTCGTCCAACTTTCCCCTCATGAACAACCACATTAAGTTGGGACTCGCTCGTCCACCACTGACTACTAGGCCTGAGCACTGACAGGGCACTCACTACTGTCAGGTACGCTGATGCGATCCTGTCTCGGACACCCATGGTGTCAAACGGGATCAAAATCTATCTGTACACAACGAGACGCTTGAGACTTGCACTAATGGCATCCTCAGCTGTGTAGTTGTGTTTGGATACTGTTCCATAGCGACGCTACAACACTGTGTAAATGCCGTTCTAGAACACTACGAGACAATCACGAAAACTCTTGTATATGGAACAATCTTTACTCTTCACCTTTGTGGCCTTCGTTTGATAATTGTGATGGAACAATTATTTACCCTTACCCACCGGTGTTACCTCGTTGTGAGATTTTTATGCAAAATCATTTTGGACTTTCCGAGAACAGTCAAGCACAAATGGTCGAAAAAGAGTTGATGTTACCGTTATGGCATCTTATCCAACAACACAAGCAAGGACATACATGTTCAGACAAAAAAAAAACACCACAAAATAAGGCCTCGACGTTTTCTTTATTATCTTTGTAACTAAATAAATATTCAAAATGATGTTTATCATGTATTGGGGTTTGAGATATGCAGTGATATACGTATTCATACTATGAATTTAAAAACATGAGCTTAACAGTAAAGGAATAACTAGTAAATTAAAAACTGGTCAACGGCCCGCATTCTTCGCTAAATGGTTTTACAGTTAGACATTATGTCCTCGGCCTTTTTCATGTAACCTAGGTGTAAAAAGAATACCTAACTTCGTAACGTTTTTTTTTTTCGGGGGGGCAGGACAGGGATGTTCTCCACTTTCCAATATTGATCCCCAGACAAAGTGCCCTCTGCCCTTGCTGCCTCGAAAAAAAGGCGATGGCGCTACCTTTATAATTACCTTTCACAAATGGTCTTTGGCCTTGTCAATGTATAGAGTCAAAGGCCCTACGCACTGTGTATCATTAGTCAAATAAAATGTTTGCATACTTTTTCTTTGAACCAATCATTGACAGACTCTTATCGCAGATCGAACACAGACATCAATTTAGTACTGGTCCTTTCCGTTTAGGCTGTACTTTGTGTTTGTGTAGAATCTGTGTGGTTTGTTGGCTCTCAGTTTCAGTGAACGTAGTGTAAGAACACTCATGGCTTCTGCAGAAGGTATACAAGAAGAGTTTGCCGGTGAGTCCCTCAAGTGTTTTGTCTGCAAGGGCATCTACGACGACCCACGACTCTTGCCGTGTCTTCACACCTTCTGCGCCAAGTGTCTTGATCGGCGACGGACAGGAGATAGCCAGTTCACCTGCCCTACCTGTCAACACCAGGTGACGCTAAAGAGTGAATTTTCGGTTAACAGTCTTCCTTCTAATGTCTACATCAAGATACTGCTGAACTTCTGGGCACTGAACAACAGTACTAGAGAAGAAACCAGCTGCCAGATGTGTGAGTCGGAAGCCAGGGTAGAGAGCATATGTGTAGACTGTAAACTTCTCTTATGTGAAAACTGTTTCGCTGCACATGGTAACTCTCCCGCCCTGAAAGACCATTACATCATCACCCTGCATGATCTGGAGGACCCCAACAGCAGGTCAAAGTAAAACGGCGCGGAGTACTGTGCCAAACACACAGGTGTGCGCATGACGTTCTACTGCCAGCCCTGCGCAAAGCTCGTGTGCCGAGAGTGCACAATCACCGAACACCGGCAGGGGCGCAAACATAACCCGCGGGAGATAGGAGATGTCGCACAGAAGTATAAGGACGAGCTACAGACGTTGGTGCAGAAAACTTTGGACACCGCCGACGCCTTGAGGAACGCGAGTTACACCATTGGGAAAGAACTGTCAAGCATCGCAACAAACTGTCAAGTGGAGAAGACGAAAATCCAGGAACATTTTGCACAACTGAAGTCAAAAGTGGAGAAGGCAGAGATGGACGTAGTGGACAAACTTGAGGAAATGGAGAAGACACAGAAAGAGCCGCTGGTAAAAGAAAAGGAAACTTTTGAAGAAAATCTAAGATGTACTGAAGATGGACTTCAGTTCTGTACAGATGTCCTTGCTAGAAACAATGATGTAGAGGTTATAGCCCTTGGGCAGCAACTTGAAGACAGGCTTAAAGTCCTAACTGCAAAGCAGGTAAAGCGTGAAGCACTAAAGAAATACATAACGTTCAACCAGCATAACACTGATATGAAGTGTGAGTTAGAACTCAGTTGTAAGCCCCTTGTCATCACAGATTCACCGGTAGAAAGTCTGCCGACCACGGTAGTCTTCCGGCCACAGAAAGGTCAAGTTCAGGGAACACCTCAAGTCAAAGTCACCTCCCCTGGGGGACAGTGTGTCACCCTGGAAACCATCAAAATCAGCGAGGGGGTATTCGAAGCTGTCTGGAGACCACAGACATCGGGGAGGCATGTGGTGGGGGTGGCTACGGGGGGAGGGGGTGAGTCTACAAGGGAAGGGGGGAAACGGGGGTGGGGTAGGACATCAGGAAAGGGTGTGTGGTCTCCGCTAATTGTAGAAGTGGGCAGCAACAACCCTGTACTGACGTTTGGGGAAAAGGGCAGCCAACAGGGGCAGTTTGACAGACCTTTGGATGTAGCAGTCTGGGGGGATAGGCTGTATGTGGCTGACACGTTCAACAAGCGTGTCCAGGTGTTCGATCTGAATGGGACGTTTTGTTCCTCATTTTTGACAACTTCGAACCCAGAATCAGTCGTAATTCAGACTGATGGCACCGTAGTGGTGCTGTGTGGAGGTGAAGTGATGAAATTTTCACCGTCAGGAGATCTGCTGAAAAAATTAGATCTGGAGGGACATTGCACTAGCATCATTAGTCTTGCTGTACAGACGGACGGGGGAGTTGTTGTAGTTGATTTTGACCAGAACATTTTTCTGTTCGCCGAAGCAGATGGGACACTGGTGAAACAGGTGGGAGGTCACCAGGAGCTGTTGAAGGCCCAGAAATTCAACTCCATATCTTTTGTCTGTGTGGATAATGAGAGTAACATCGTTGTGTCAGATACACTTCAGAACTGTGTTCAAATCTTTGATGTCTGTCTGAATTTTCTAAATAAGTTTGGAGTGCATGGTAGACAGTCACATAACGTGTGGGGCCCTACAGGGGTGTCAGCTGACAACAGGGGGAACATAGTTTTGGCCAACGTGGGGGATAAGTCTGACTCATGTGGCGTAGAACATGGTAAAAAGCTTCAGGTATTTCGCTTAGACGGGACTTGGGTGTCCACCATTAGTAGTGATGGGGACAGACTGAACAAGCCCCACGGGGTGGCTGTGACAGAGGATGGACATGTGTTTGTAGTGGACTATGCTGATCACTGTGTCAGGAAGTACAGATACATGTGAGGACCATTTCACATTTTCATTTGGATTTCTTCTACCATGATCCCTGTGAAAGAATTGAACGTGGGATCTATTGTGACCTAGGCTTCTTCTTGTAATTTCATGGTCTGCCAGGGTAAAAATCATGTGTCACTTCAGTCTTAGAGTTATTTGCCCGTATCACAAATTATGCATCAAACAACATCAAATCGCTTAACACAGTTAGCAAGAAACTTCCAACATTTCCAATGACAGTGACAACCACAGTGAGCAAAACAATAGCAGATCATACAATCACGAGTCTTAAAATAATCTAGCTCTACATTGTTAAAGATAAATAGCAGGCTCGTTTTCATTTCTATTTTGCTCATAACCTTGAACTCTCTACTTGACTGCTCCTGTTTAGCAAACAGAATTTAAGTTCGTAAGAAAAACAGCAATATAGAAATGCTAACTGGTAATTTATGTGTCAAATTATTTGTTTGCAACTTTTCTGATCTGTCAGTGTCTTAATAGCCCCCTCACATTAGGCGAAAATCGATCGGACGAGTCTGCGAGCTCTAAATTACGAGGAGGCATGACCCTGATGGGAAGGGGGGAACTCTGCCATTTCTTCGTCGGCAGCAGGGTCATGCGTCCTCATAATTTAGAGCTCGCAGACTCGTCGTCCGATCGATTTTCGCCTAATGTGAGGGGGGTATCAACCTTCTCTCAGCTAAAATACAAGGACCATGCACTTTTATCAGGAAGAATAAAAAAGTACACAATAAAGGTATGACAGTCTGAATGGCATTTCTTGCTAAATCAACATCACCTATACAATAGCTGTGTGCATAATGGAATAAAATACCCAGTACATGGAAACAAACCCTGCACCATCATAGGACTTATCAAATATCTTTAAATCTACATCTACCCTGAGCTTTCACCCGTTTGTTATACATTGACCAAGGGTTTTCCCCTTAAAACTGCCATAAGCGAGTAAACGTTTTCATATCATAAACTGGTTTGTAATAAAATAGCTTGCTTGAAAAGAACAGTACTGCGCAATTTGCCTTTTGCACCAGACTGCAAACCACACCATTTCACGTTGCACTACTATACATCAGCCAATCTATTTCATTCTAATGGCACACTACACAAAGGCTCAATTCAAATATTCAAACTATGGCAACTTTATCATCTTAAGTTTGTGATGCGCTGTTAAGTTTACATGTCTAAGCAATTTGCCCCTTCTTGACTGAAGATTATCAAAATATAAAGTGAAAATAGTACCGAGACACCCACAAAACAATTTGGTTCCCGAGTTCATATGTTTCATACAAGCCTTGGTGATAGTTCATTAGCATAGCAGACTTGAACTTTCCACATATAATACATGAGTTAAGAAACAAAACTTTGTAAACATCATGACAATCACAAAGGAAAGTTTGACTGTGTCAGAAATGGAAACTGTATTTAATTCAGGAAGCTCAAGTAATGAAATCAACAAGGTAAACTATAATACTAATTAAAAATGTGTTCCCTCATCTAAAATCAGGTTAGCACTTGTCTATACAGAGGTGCTGGTTTGCGTAACCACAAGACGTATACCTCCAAAACTTGTTGCTCGTAGCCACATGTACAACAACATGTCATGAATAGATCTCACACCACTGTAAAATGATATGTAACACCAGGGTCCTAAAACTAATGTTCCCTTCATAGTATACGTTCATTCTACACGCATTGGGTAAAACAACACATTTGAACTTAAGGTTGTGAAATCTTTTATGCAACTCAGAATTTCATGCGTAGTTCTTTAAATACATTTAAACAATGGACAGCTCTGCAGTTGGTAAAAATGTGTATCAATTATTCAATTCTGATGTCTGTTGTTCTGAACAAACTTTGTTGTTTACTTGCTCATTGTTTGTTGTTGTGCTAAAAACATCCTGTAAGCTCACTACAAACTGTTGGCACATCGTCCGCTGTGTGCAGTATTTGTTGCCTGTTTACATGTGTTCTGGGTGATTTTTCAGGCAGCCGATGAAGTCTTTGACGGGCATCCCTTCATAGCAGATCTTGTAAATAGCCACAAACAGAGGAAACCTGCAGATGACAAAAGTATGGTGTTAGGACAGAGATGTCAAATAAAGATGCTTTAACCTCCATGAAAAATGGAGGTACTGTTTTGGGTGTGCATGTGTGTGTGTGTGTTTCTGTTCCTGAATATTTGTAGTCTGCATAAGTTAAGAACCGCTTGATGGAAGACAATGGCCACTCACAGAAAGATGTAACACGACATGACATCTACTTACTGATCTTCGCATTTCTTGTCCTTAAGAAGATGGTAGACCTCCTTAGCGGTGGGGGGTCCCTGAATCTTCTGTCCATTCAGCATCTCCTGCTCCAGCTCATCTATTGTCTGAAGAACATTGCAGACAACAATAAAAATTACATTTCATCAACAGCTGCAATAGTCCCTCAACCACCAGATCAAGGAGGTCTGAAATCTTTTTATTCTAATTAGTTTTCTTTGGAAAGAAACTTAAGCTTGCAATCATATTTCACATTTCTTTACCACATATTTTATCATATCAATATGTGGAGTAGCATTTTCAAATATATTCATTGGTGACTTCTCCACCATAATTCATGACACCGCAAATAAAACATAAGCGCTTCTGATATATGTACAATGTACAAGAGAACTGTTTCAACCACTCATTTAAAACAGAGTACAGGGCTCGAAATACACTTTTCAGTCAACTTGCACCAGTGCAAGTTAAGCCAAAGGTAACTTGCACCAAAAGAAACTTACTTGCACAACCCAAAATAGTGAACTGTTAACCCTTTATTCTTCTTCTGAAAATTTGCAAATATATGGGGATACATAAAGACCACATGTTTGGATATTTGTTTTCCAAAGCGTATTTTATTTTGGATTTCAAATTGTACAACAAATGTGAATTTAGGCTTAATTTAAGACAATTCAATGTCTACTACTTGATAAGATCAATAGATTTCTTCTGGACTCTTCGAGTGACTTCCATCACTATTCTTAACCATCGCTAGAACAACTCAATACAAACACATATAACTGGAAAATCCAGTTGATCATATCAAAGTCACTAAATTGTATGCAAAATGTATTTACTCATATGCAAATCAAGGTAAGACAACACCATAGGAATTATTAGCATTATAGAGATGGAATTGTCTTCAAATTTTGTTTACCTGGATGTCTAACCAAGTTTAGAAATAACAAATTTAGGCTATTTTTTTATTCAGTGTTGTTTTCTTTTACCTTTCAATGGCAGACAATATTCTTGGTGTGTGTAAGCTTTTTCTAAAGTCAGGTATTAGTGGATAAAAGTAACTTGCACTGGTGCAAGTTTGGTCCAAACTTACTTGCACCACACCAATTTTACATGCACAAACTTGCATATGCATGTGGTATTTCGAGCCCTGCTGAGTAAGAAGCTTTTTTCTGTCCTACTACAAATCATAAACAAACGCGAAGTAAGGCAATGCATTTACAGCAGTTACGATTGTCCCACCTTTCCACTTGTAACGAAGGCTTCTGCCACCCTGCGGTTCCTCCCACCGTAGCACGTCGTTACCAGATCAGCGATCCCGCAACTCTCCAGGAACGTGGACGTCTGAGAGCCCTGCAGACAGAGAAGGTTTCTTGTTATCTATCAATTATCTACTTGTACCATCTCGGATTAAGGCATGCACCTTTCTCACGCTGTGGCCATGATAGATCGAAAATGACGTCAATGAGGCAAACAGACAAAACTTATTTCTAACTTGAAGCTCCCATTTAGTTTTCCCCAAAACCACACAAATTTTCACAATATAAGATCAAATAATAAATATTATAACTAGTGCTATGCACCAAAAGATGTAGCAAAGAGTAGTGCAAACTGATCCGATAGTCCCTAGAGATGCAAAATAAAAGCATTGTGCATATATTTGACAGAAATGCAGCCATTCTCTTATTGGTCGATTTTCTAATTGCCATGCTATCATTGGTTGAACTGCTAATTATGATGGACAGTCTTTTGTTTGCCACATTGGCCTCATTTTCATCTATCATGGCCGCTGTGTGAGAAAGGTGTATAGCATGCATTTTCAGCCAAGCACACCAGATCACCCCTACTCCCGCTGGGCTCTTTACATGCAGAGGATGACACTTGATGCTACCCCATACAAGGGGCTTAAGGTCAGCATCTGAAATGATGAATGTGCACCTTCCCAATAGAAGTACTCATTTACACCTGGGTAGGGTGAGGAAAATTGTGTTATGTGCCTTTCTCAAGAATGCAGCATCTTAGATAGCCAGGAATGCCAGGAACCACAGTCAGCAGGCTGGTAGGAAAGCAGATAGTTAAATAGAAGCCACAAGAATGACAACACCTTCCGACTCTGTTTCAGATCACCTCATATAAACTACTGTACAATCATGTACTTCATTACATAGCATGCAAGTATTATACATAATATCTACAGTTAGTGTAGCAGTTTAAGTATATAGTTAGGACTGATAGGTTTGAACCATTACCATTATACACCCCGGCAAACACCTTAATTCCTGTTAAACATAGCATGGTGAGTCCTTAAATATGCTTGATGTGTTTTTAGTTAACCCTTAATAAAGATTTACAAACGTCTGGATTCTTAGTCCCTCCAGGCTGAAGTCTCTGTAAAACAGATAAAAAGAGACAGAAATGTAAGTTTTTAAAGTGCTTTTTGTTTGCAGGGTAGACACTGATAACTGACCCTGTATCTACATGTACAATGTTAAGTGTATCTGCATTGAGAACTAGTTTGAACCAGGCACTGACAACTTATCAGGCTTCTACCAAATGAGCTACAGGGACGTCCACATTAGATGTTCGTACCTGGTAGAAGGTTTCTGTGAACTTGACCATCTCCATGAGTCCCAGGCGGATGACCGCTGCCTTGGTGTTGTCTCCCATGCCCAGCCCATCCACAAAACCTGCTCCTGTTGCCACAATGTTCTAAAACACAACAATAGATAAATACATGAAAAACTTTTAAGACTTGGTTGCGTTACATGTACATGTCAGCAAAAGGAAAAACGATATGTACATTGTATGGTATGTATGGGTCCATTGTAACAGAGAAATTTATCAAGCTCTTTTTGACCAGCACAATAAACTGTGGCCCACGGCCTAAGCACTGCAACCCTTTCCAGTAGCAAGCAATTACCAAGTGATAATGGCCAAGACTGGAACTTTAAATCCCTAGAGACATACTGTAGCTATTCACATTGGACACAAAGCTATTCACATTGGACCATACCAAATTGAATGAGGAAAGGAGCATGACGTTCATACATGTATTGTATCCACTTTGAAGGTCACAGAATTCTTCACATTGGACTGTACCAAATTAAATAGAGGGGGGGGGGGGCATAATATACTGTACCCACATTGACGGCCCAAAACTCTTCACATTGGACTGTACCAAATCAAATGGAGGAGGGGGACATGATGTTCTTACTGTACCCACCTTGAGGGCCCCACAGATCTCCACAGTGGTAGCGTCCTCAACGACCACCACCCTGAAATAATCTGCCTGGACCATCTCCTTCAACATCTGGCCACAAGCCTCATTCCTACAGCCTGGACACAAACACACATAGGTTTTCAGGACTAGAAATTCCTTGTAGGGAAAAGGTGCATTAGTACACCTAATCTTAAAATCTAATAGTACAGAAAAAATTGGGCTTACAACAGAAAATAGTGAAAAAGTTGAATCAGACATTCTACAGATAACTCCATAATGATATGACAAAGTTTTAATATAAAGAGTGGTTTATCATTTTTCAATGACACTTTTAAACATTTCAAGAATATGCTATAAACATACATTTTATAGTGTACAATACTACATTTCCATATACTCACATAGTGTAACCCTACACCTGGGTGGAGTAAGGAAAGTGCCTTTCCAAAGGATACAACATTGGTAGCATTCGATTCCTGGGCCAAATACACCAAACGTTACACCAAAATAACACCACTGAAGTGTTCCTTACCTATTGTGGTCTCACAGAAGTGGCCGTTTGCGACCTCCTTAGCCAGGTTTGCTCCCATCAGGACGTTGACCTCCACTCCCAGCTCCTGGTTGATCACATTGGAGATGAGATCCACGCCAGCTTGACTCTCATCCAGTCCCTACAAAACGATTGTTCGAATGCTCCCATCAGTAAAAAAAAACAAGCCACTAGGGGGCCCAAACTTACAAAATGTCCCTACTTGAAGAACTATCCACTACTAAAAAGCTTTGAACCTGGTACTTGCAGAAAATTTCACCTAAAATGTTGAAGCTCCGCTGCAGTACTGCACCGGTAACTAGCTGCTAGGAGACTTGCTTGGAGTTAAAAACTATAATTTTTGTCTTTCTGTAAATTCATTTACTTCTGCAGTGTTATTTTTTTAAGTTGGGAGGTTCATGTAACAGAGGTTGTCATTGTGTTTTGACTTGGAGTTAAAACAACATAGTGTAGTAATTATATCATATTTGATTTGATTTGATTGATTGATTGATTCAGCTGTAAAGATAGAAATACTGCCAGGGCTACCCAACTAGCCAGAAGATATTATCAAGAGCTAGCCCTAAATATATAACTATCAATTATTAAGCATTAGATAATACAAGGGAGATAAAGTTGGCAGGAAATCATGAATTCCCAATTATGAGATCACCGCAAAAACAAAACTACCGTATTAAATATTCTATGATTTACAGTATCATTGAACTTTATTACCTTGATGAGAGACAGTGCGACGGCATCAGGTTTGATGTTCCCCTTGAGTTTTTGACACACTCCCCTGACAAACTGGTGAGGCAGCACCCACACATGGATGTCTGCGGACATGCACGCCTCCACCACGTCAGGGATAGCAACCTGGGGAGATACATGGAGATTAGAGATGGGTACCTGTAGTTGTACAGAAAATTTGGGTCCAGGTATAGTCCAAGTCCAGAGGACCAGGCCGAACCTGAAACTGGACCTAATTGTACTTGAAAACTTGTGAATGGACAATAGTCAAAACAATAGTCCATTTCACTACAAAGGAATCTGTTTGGTGGAGTATCCGACTTCTACTGGCGTTTAAAATCCTATCTTAATGTAAACAACACTAATGCCTCTGTTAACTAAGACCAAGTTTAATTGTGGAAACATAGTAGAAATGACTACCAACTCCCCTTTAGTTATCTCTTGTTATTTTCGAGGACCTGTAAGCCCCAAAACGTGTGATAATCTGTTGGTAAAATCTGTTAATTTTCTCCAACTAATTGGAACTAGGAGCTCAACTGTGAGGCTGCTACAACTTACAAGTTTACTAATTAGCTACAGAAAAGGCAACATATCAAATGATATATTTATTGTAAAATGATACAGAGACTGGGAGAGAGGGGAAAATGATAAAGAGAGAGGGAATAAAGGGTCATAGAAATAAAAGAAAGACAGAACGGTAAGACAGTGAGAGATGAAAAGTCATACGTACGATATTCTCGGGAAGTTTGTGTCCAGGCAGGTACTTGACGTTCTCGTGGTCTGTGTTGATGATTTCTGTCAGTTTCCTGCCGTCGACCATCTCCTCAAACACCCACATGTTCACCTGCGTCTCAAACTGGTCCAGGTTGGCCGCATTCTTGCCGATAATCTTCCCGATGGCGGAACCCCTGGGAAAGGGACAGGAAATCTCCATCAACAACTTATCAACAGCAATTTCTAAGCCATTTTTTTCAACAATTGAAGGACAAAATGTAGGGTGATTTGACAGTTTTAGTACTTTTGCAACATGTGCATATCCTCTCATCTTGCACTCAGTTGAAAAAAAGTCTTTCTAGGACCATTTGTAGCAATTTGTTTCTATTTAGCATGCATGAAACTTTGCTTTTCACAAACTTTACAGGATGCAGTATTGTTAAAGCAGAAATCAAATAAGTTTGAAAATACTTGTGTCATCCATACCAAGGGGGATATATGTTACTGCCTTGTCCATACCTTCTAATTAGTTTGGCCTTTTGCCTCTTAGTGTTACTAATGGGTGCGAACCATTGCCTGGTTAACTATAACACGTATTGTGCTATATTTAGTGAGAGAGTCATTAGTGAGAATTCAACATGCACAATTACAAAATGCACAATACAATTAGCATATTGTTTTCAATGTGTAGATTTCATGACATGCTTATTTGAAAGTCCATGGGCATGCCACTAATGGATTTTCAAGTAAAGTCTCAAGTCTCAAGAGAGAAAGCTACATGCCCCCATATTATATGACCTGAGAATGCTGGTGGGCAGAACTGAGTTGATTAGCATTCAAAGCACATAAAGGGTGCCACAGCTGGCATACAGAAGGGCAATTACTAGACTACATATGTATGACCATACTGATATCAACAATGGTAAAAGCAACAGGTTGGTATACTAGTGTCAGGGACAACTAGGCTTTATAATTACACAGTGACATTGTAACAAGGTTAAATGATCATTTCAGTGAGGGAAAAATTCATGTCTGTTCTCAATGTCATTACTAGATAAATGGTGCATTGTTACCAAATGTGAGGACCGTCTAAATATATGATTATATCCTTCATCTTTGTGAATATGAAAACCTGAACAATTTTGTTAAGACTGATCAAGGAGCTTTTATCAAAAGCTCCTTGGACTGTTAATATGAACTTATATTTAACAGAAAATATGATATTGAGCTACCTTGAAACCAAACACCAAGCCATTGACAGACTACAATTCACAATATGAATAAAGGAATAACGATTAAAAGATCAAGTAAAACCCTACCTAACAAGGCATTTAGCACCAAGCAACTATCTTAATTCTCATCACACATTGTTGTCATGTAAATATGTCATCAAATACAAAGAACATACAACAATGGCCCAGCAAGACTATACCAAGGCACAAAGTGTCCTTACTCAGAACAAGTTTCTGCAGAAAAAATGTCTCAAATTTAGACCAGCTCAAGATTGGATTCAATGTATGAACTTCATGAAGACACAATTATCTAGTTTAGGCCTAGGAAAAAAAATGTTGTGTTTCCTGTAACCCGACCGACCCTAGAAAAACCTGCCGACCCTTGACTTTTTTTTGGGTGGCCGGCTGGCAGACATGAATTTTCCATGTGAGAATTTGTGCAAGGAGCTTTCGAGTAATGCATCGATATAAAATCGGTTTTTGAACATGTTCTGCTAATTCCTAGTGCAGTAGAAAAAGTCAAAATAACATCAATTACCTCTGCAAATATACAAAAGTAACGGTCTCCTCTGTCAGCACTGGAACACCAGTGCTGAAGTGGTCGTCAGCACTGGAAGTCCAGTGCTGAGCCGGCGTCAGCACTGGAAATCCAGTGCTGAGGCAGCTTCAGCACTCGAAGCCCTCCTGTCAGCACTGGAAACCGAGTGCTGAGACTACAATCAGCACTGGATTTCCAGTGCTGAGGACATTTCAGCTCTGGAAATCCAGTGCTGACAAATATTCTGCACTGGAAACCGAGTATAAAATGTATAAAGTTGGTGAAAAGAACTTACATTCTGTAACAAAATATAAATGGACAACTGTATTATACAATGTTTTTTAAATGATGCTACTTTGCCGCACAAGCAGAATGTGTCGTCCACCTGTAACTACCTATTCTTTGTAAAAAAAAAACAAGTGATCTCTTTACCACACACATAGACCAACTGTTAGTTTAACTACCTCTGACTAAAAAGACACTACTTTGCCACAAGTATAGAATATGTGATTTGTTGATTTAAAATTTTCGTATCAATTGACCAAAAGAAAAGAAACTTGAGTGCCATTAACTGTATACACAATTAACAATATCACAAGTGTCTACTCTAGTCTAAAGCTAGTAAAAGCTAGTGCCACGCAAGATCTGCTTGGAGATTAAATAACACGCATAGATATACCTAAGTGTAGTCTAAAGTAAATAACTCAGACAGCCGTACGGACGCATGCTACTAGTACACGAATATTACGTTCAGCACTGGAACGTTCCAGTGCTTTATAAACGTCAGCACTGGAAGCCCAGAGCTGAAGTTTTTACAGCACTGGTCTTCCAGTGCTGAAAAGTTCCCGAGCACTGGTAAATCCAGTGCTGAACCCGTTACTTTTGTATATCAGCACTCGGTTCCAGTGCTGACGGCGGTTTCAGCACTGGGTAACCAGTGCTGAATGACCTCTGCCGCGAGTTCAGCACTGGTACCCGAGTGCTGACGACAGTTCAGCACTGGAAAACCAGTGCTCGGAGAAGTTCAGCACTGGAAATCCAGTGCTTGCATTGGGTTCAGCACTGGAATTCCAGTGCTGAGGGAGCTTCAGCACTCGAACAAGGCCGTTCAGCACTGGAAAACCAGTGCTGATGTTTCTTCAGCACTGGAAAACCAGTGCTGAGGCCGACTCGACCCATTGATTCAGCACTGGAACACCAGTGCGGAACCCGTTACTTTTGTATACTTGCATTACCTCTGTTTACTTCATACATCACAGTTAACATAATTAGGAACACATAAATCATCGTAAATATGAGATACACATGGACACGTATAAACGTAGTAGAAGTTCAGAAGCATGACTCAGCTCAGGAGCATGTGCTCAAACACACAGTAAATTTTCAACTGAAACATAGAAATCAGCACCCAAACAAACAACTCAATAAACAAACAATGCTTTTTCACTATTGTACCTCCAAAATTAACCTATTTTGGTACGCCTGAAATGCAAAAAAGTCCGCCCAAAAGCCGTCCGAAATGAAGTAAACAAACCGAGAGCCGCCATTTTGTTTTATGTACAGCAGCGCCCCTATCTTATTTGGGGCGAAATGCAGGCTTGACAGCACTTGTACTGGTAATAATGTTGCATGTGAGTTTTTCCAAGGTTTTATCAAATTGCATCTAATTTTTTGCTAACAAACAATTGTACATGTAACAAAAAAAAGATAATTAATATATGGTTTATGGTATAGTACTTTTGGTTGTGCATGTATTTTTTGGGGGAGTGCAAGTATTTGTAATTTTTTCCATCTGCACCAGTTGACCATGAAATGTATTTAGTCTGTATAGATTTTTATTAACTCAGAGAGCCAATAATTCCAGCAAGGTTTTTATTCTTATTTCTATAGGCAAACTTAGATAAAATTTGTTGTTGATTTTTTTTCTAACTAACATGATCAAGATGATAAAAGTTAAGTTAGGATGCTTTGCCCAATGTTTTCTACATTTTTCATGGTAACTTGCCTCAAGTTCCAAGCAGGAAATACATGACTTGGAGTTGTGTATACTGTTCCACTTGTTGAGCCTGAAGGCAGACTGTTGGCCCTCGGTAAGGGGTCCTAGTGGGGACCTATGCCCAATGTTTGTTGGCAATTTATATCCTTGTATAAGAGTTAGTTTGCTTCTGTGTATAAGTGATAGCTTTCCCTAAAGCAGAAGATGAAGATTATGAGCCGGCAAGATGACATCAGAAGCATACAATATAAATGTACATTTCTATGTAACAAAGTGTATGGATAGATATTGACATGGACACCACCACAGTTCCCAGCTTAAGAAATAATGCTTTTGGCCAATGTGTTGCCAGTTTTCAAGCCAGGTACATGTACCATGTCTAAAAAAAAAAAAAAAAAAAAAAAGATTATCCCTACCTACCGACCCTAATTTTTTCAGGACTGTTACAGGAAACACAACATTTTTTTTCCTAGGCCTTAAGATGTTTAGATCGCTTTAAGAGTTTGGCTCTCAACTATATTATCCACACATTTTGTCTGGCTTCCCATGCACATGCAAATTGATTTGACACTTCTTAACACTGGGGCACACAACAGCCAAACATACCTCAAACAAAATTGTATTTCACTGCCATGATTGTGGGGTGAAAATAGTTATTTGAAGTAACAGCTACAAAACAATCAAGAAATCTGCCTCTAAAAAATATGACATCTCACCATTGCCCACATCCTACTATGCAAATTCTCCGCTTGGGCATCTTTCAAGTCTAGTTATCCCCAAAGGACTGCAACAATTGTCTAATCTGATGCTGAATAAACACTGGGGTTGTCTGCTACTCAAGTAACGCTGGGCATTTTTAGATCTGTTCGTTCGTCGTAACCTCGAGATATTTTTAACACTATTATTCCCGTTGCGTTAATTGGATAACAGTGTCCTGTAGAATGCAGGGAGGTGATCCCAACTTGGGGTAGCGTGCCAAAACTGAGCGTAGGTCACAGGTTAGAAAACTGCATTTGGGCCGGCCCCTCCCCCTTCCTTATAGGTTTAAAAGCAACGAGAATTCGAGCCCAGAAAGACGCGCAACATTTAAAATGTTGAGCGGCAAACTGTCAAGAAATGTGGGTCGTCCAAACAGAGAAGAAAGAAAAGTTTGGGAGGTCTTTTAAAGCTCTATAGACTAATACTAAGAGTGCGTGTCATTGCAAGGTCATGGAAAAGTAGGTCAAATATAAAACGTTGCTGCTGACCAGTTAGTATATTCTATACAAAATAAATACAAACGTTTTGCTTTCTCATTTCCCTTCTGATCAGTTAGAGTGTTTTAACGTTAAAAGAAGTTACATCATTTGCGAGTTAAAGTAGGCCAAAGTTGGGGGCGCGCCGGGCAAACCCAAAATTTGTTCATCTTAAAAACTTACCAGTTTCCAGAGCCGATAATCGCTATTTTCTTCGGTGCAGACATCGTGGAAAGTCACTCAAGATGATGTTGTGTTCAACAGAAATCTTAAGACGAGCTCAGAATTTGCGGGATGGGTCTGGAAACGGAAAAGTACAGCTTGGAGAAACAAAAATTCCGCCACAACTCGACAAGCACGGCTCAACCGGTGAGCAAAAGGGTCAAAGGTTAGATACACGTCACTAAAGGTTATTTGGATTATTCTATCTCAATGTATGGGCAAATTATAATCATCTTTCTTTGTAGCACACATACATTTTTCTCAGAAGTTTATTAGATTATTCAAATAAAATATGATTGATTTACTGGTTCTTTTATGTCATAGTATATTCAAGCGTCATTTCGTTTACAAATCATACTATTTTCATGATTTTCTACCTTTATACTAGAATGGTTGCTTCCAAATTGCTGCAACATCGTGGGTCGTCCCATCATCCTCTCTGTGTTGCTTCCGCCTTCCAAAAATATAAAATTTATACGATTTTCCCCTTGAAATTTCTTTGATTTTGTACATGGTAGCAGCAAAAACTACAGGAATCCGGGAATTTGTAGGGACATTCAAATGGTTCTCTGTGAATTCGTGTGACAGGAGAGAACTGGGATTTTAGATCGATAAATTCTAATCAAGCGCGCGGCCCCCCTCCCCACCAATATGGCGACGAATGACGTGACCCGGAGTGAGTCGCCTGCGGCTAGTGAGACTTCCGCCACCGCTGCTGTCCAGCCGTCCGTCGACCTTTCCCAGTTCAACGAGGCCGAGCGACAGCAGCTGCTGGCCGTAATGGCGCGGGCCAAGGAGCTGGAGCTGTCCGAGCAGGAAGGGTTGAAGCGACCGTTCGAGGGACAGCTAAGCAAATACACCAACGTTATGAAAGGCTGGCAGTACAGGTAAGAATATCACATCTAGAAATCTCTCGATAGTAAATATACACTATGAGAATGTTATGTATACAGTCCTGTCAACATGATGAGTGTATGTATATGTTTTATGTGAATGAGTACAATGTTGGAAAATCTATTTTATAATAAGCTTCATTATTTGTTCTGTAAATAATAGAATAATAAAATGCTGTGGTTTTATTTTCAAGGTTTGCACTGTGACCTCCCAATGGTGAATGCTTCAATTTCTTGACACTACGACCACTGTTACACTGACAGTTATGTTATGACATGTCACAGGCCCTTCTACTAGTTCTAGTTCTACAATAACTACATATATGACGATGCATCATGACACAGAATTGTTTCCAGCACAAATTCAAAACACAGCAAAAACATGTTACCTCCTGCTGTGAAATATAACCACCGTTAAGGTAAATTGATTTAGATCTAGAAGTTTTATATGTTTTTTGTTGTTTCTGGGCCCCACCTAAGCTACACTATGTCCTGTTTTGGTGTTGATTGATTAACCACCCTTGCTAAACTGTTAGTATTCCCTGTCTGATGCTGATATCATCTAATGCTACATCTAACCATTATGTGTTTCATATATTGATTATAACAATGGATGTTTTACAACAGGATCAGGTTATGTCAGGCCATTGGCAAACTGAGACTCAGAGCAATACTATTGACAATTCTTTAACTGTTGGGGATAGAACAGATCAAATTATCAGTACTAGTACTAGAACACATGTACATATAGATGATGGCCTGACATAATAGCTAATTAGCTGCTTTGGTTTGAGTTAACAATGGTCCAACTCATCTGACATTCATTTTCAACACTAATAGTTATGATAATGTTTGTAAATAGACTAGTAGAATCACTCAGATAATATGTAAAGAATACAGCTTGCACCTGTTTGTTTCTAAAATAGGATCAGGAGGAACAATTTTTGAAATTACCCTTTCAAAATAGCCATTTCATTCATTCATGTTTACTCTTGTGGTCATGTCACATTTACACAGGAGGGTATAGGAGGGGTTTGATGGCTTCAGCTGTTGAACATGAGAAATTCCTTAAAATAAAACAACGTTTTTAAAAAGTGATGAAGAAATACTCTCTAATATAGATAATTTGTGCATGTGCAGTTCTATTTTCCTTTATCTTGTTTTTCTCTTAGCTTTCTTTTGCAGATTTTCTTTCCAATCGATTCAATTTGTTTTCCTTCTTTCTTTAACTGACATGCACACACACATTCAATCAAACGTTAACAGGACCCTTCCAGGTTCAAGGAGTGAGCTACATATATATTCATGGTGTATGTGGAGAAGGACGACCAGACCAACTAGACCAGTCATAGAGCAGACTGCACTACCTTGCTGAACTGTGATTGGTTAAGCCACCTAGGGCACCTTGCACCTGGTCATTGCACTATGCACTTGGCCTATAAAATTAAAAGCGAGGACATGCTGTACTATGCTCATTCGAGCCCATGACATTGAGGAAGGCCTACGGCGAAACATGTTTGTTGTGTGTCGGTTCGAATAAAGTTCCTAAATGGGGAACATGCGGCTCCAGCATCTTTTCTGAAGATGTGGCGTAAGTGTGAACGGTTGGCTTGAGGTTGTCCTTCTCCACATACTCTGATATATGTTCTTATATCATACACTAGAGTTTGACACTGAATTGCAATTTTTTCCATTATCTGCAATAATGCAAATTTTACTTTCAATTTGTAGAAACTTTCTAAAAAAAACATGTCTTCATGATTAATGTGAATTTAATAACCCTATTTAGTATTTACTTGCTAAATGCTGTGCTTTGTTGTACCAAGCTAGCAATAATATATAGCATATCTTATAGCTACAAAATTGCAAAGCTGTTCACAAAGTTTACCAACTTGATGTTGGGTTGTTTTCCAAAAGTTGCATGTTGCAGCCAACTTGCAGGTTGCTACATGTACGTATACAGTAGGGCTGGGTATCGGTACAGTGTACCGGTACAAAACCGGTTTTTCTTATTGGACCGGTCCAGAAAAACCGGACCTGAAAAAATTAGGTGGACCGGATGTTGGACCGATTAGAAAATTAACAGATTATTTTATCAGGCATTCACACGTTTTGGCGCTTGTAGGTGGAAGAAGATAACGAGTGAAGTAGAGTAGAGTTTATAATAATTTCTACCAAGTTTTACCGCTAATCGTACAGGTGCAGTTAGCGTTGTAGGATTTGAAAACGCCAATGTACACAAATTTAAGTCTAAAAGTCCACCAAACAGATTTCTTTGTAGTGGAATGGACCATTGGTATGTGTCATACTGAATCAGGTCCAGGTTCAGGTCCGGACCTGGACCTGATCCTTTGGACCTGAACCGGACCTGGACCTGAATTTTCTGTACCGGTACCCACCCCTAGTATACAATAAGACTGATCCTGATTTACTACACATCAAAATTATAATATTAGCAGTTAACCAAATGAGAGGGTGGCTGCATGTCCATCAGATACATTGTATTCTACATAATTTGTGACAGAGGTAGGCGGGGTAATGGGAATGGTCTATCGCAATACAACTTACAAGAATCACGTAAGTTGTACACTATGAGTCTGAGTGTGACTCATTTGTATTTTGGCAGCATTGAAGAAATTGGTTTGTTCCCAGACATACATGACGATTACCAGTTCTTTGGCAGCCTGGCAAGGGTTGTAATGACTCTTAACATGTACAGTATGTGACAAGGTCACAAATTTGTCACATACTGTGCGCCAACCTGTTGGCTATCAGCCCAAATGGCCCTTTCCTATACCTGATTACCTCAGAGCTATATGTAGTGCTAAATCTTTGGTGTGATGAATGCAGTGTAAGGTCCACATGTACATTTGTGCTGTCTCCATTTAAGCTGGGGCAAAACAGTTCCTTTATCTGCCCTTAACCAAGGAATGAAAACTCAGTCAAGATAAATGTTGCAATCATAGGACTCAACACAGGACTCAAAATACTGGGTGGCATGTGCACCCTTGTCATTTTGTGCATACAAAGTTCGTTGACATTTTACCTTTTCATTTTCTTGTTGTGGACCCAAATCTTTCCTATGCATCTAATTTTTTAAGTGCACCAGTTTACCTATTCCCTATCAAGTATAATGAATTCTGAGCCTCATAAAAAAACATGAATTTTGAAAAGCATGTTGTATGAAAGATGACTCAGTGAAATTCAATTAGGCACAGGACGGCGTATATACATATTTTTGTCATGCAAGAACATTTACATTTTAGAATGGCCGCGGCTTGGCATGTTACTAAAGTTGCTAAATATTACATGTTCTAACTTAATAACAACAGGCTGTTGTTATTACGTTACAACGTCAGATTTCCAAATGGGATTTTTCGGCATTAGTCGATTTGTTAAAACTTTAATAGGAAGGAAAATGATATTGACTGGTAGCAACCATAGACTAAGTTAACAATAACACCATGGCAGCATAATCTTAGTCTGTAGCCATATAAGTGTATATGTCATGCTTTGTTCAACAATCAATTCATAAGTTAGAAAGCACTAAAAACTCAATGATGGTATCAGAATAATGTTCTGTGGTCTCAGAACAGCGTTCTGGTAAATCATGGCAATGAATGTCCACCAATATCCAACCTTCTTCTCTTTTTTCTCTCTTGCTGTGTTGTCAAGGCAACCATATCAAGGCCAGCTGGCCAAATATACCAACCTCATAACTGGATGGCAATATAGGTAAGGTAAAGAACTGGTCTCTCCTGAACTTTCCTGCTTCATTTCCAGAGCTACGTTTGTACTTCTGGCAACGTCTATGAACAGAAATGTCTATAGTCTAAACACAGTTCTGGAAAAATTTGAAATCTATGCATGTCAAGCTTTCTTGCCAGAATGAAAAGACATAGTTTAATAAGCCAAATATGACTCTATTATTGGTCTCTTTTCAAAAGGAGGACTCTATAAGTGTTATTTTATTAAAAAATTGTAAGGTACAATTTTTTTTTTCACTGGAGTTGTTTTCCAATACATATATTTCTTTCTTCTACCATATTTTAATGTCCATGTCTTTGTGCGTATTTCTTGAATGTTGTACCATTCTATTGACGACTACATGTATATGATAAGTGTGTATGATTGCTTACTGTCCTTCCATTTTCTGTCCTTATTTCTGTGTGTTCAGGTTTAACTTTGTCTTGCAATAATTTCTGTTTAGACTCACACAATTATATATAATTAGAGTCCTTTACGTATTAGTTTTACAGTAGCATGCTTACTTAAACCTTTCCATTACTAAGCATTTTGCTGAAATAAATTTATTCATGCTTAGTAAAGTCGATTTATTCATTGACTGAAAAGGTTTAAAATTAAAAAGTGTTTGGTCTCCAAGGATGAAGAGCAACAAATGGAGTAACATTATATACTATCTTTTATTTGTGTTGTATTTTCTATAGTGGAATGCCATCTAGCATTCATGCACAGTACTGCAGATCTCGTTTCTTATCTGATCCCAGTTTGTACTGATAATTCAGTAACTTTAAAAGTTTACGTTAAACTTTATGAATATTAATGCTCACACAGATGCATATTTTACTTTCTTTGTAAGATTTTGTTTTTAGATGAGGGAGTTTGAAGATTCCAGAATTTTCTTGTCAATGTTTCAAACATTTTCTTGCAATGTATGTTGCCTCAATTTCTTCACAATCATTGACATGCCTCCAAACTGACTGCAGTCTCTATGAGATGGGTGATATGTGAGTTTGAGATATCAGGGGTGCCGAAGCATTTTCATTGATTTTCTGAAACTCATGCATATCTTATGACTATGAAAAAGCCACGAATTCCTGTACAAAAGCATACAAAACCCCTGGATGACATCCAATGAATAAAGATACTTTGGCCCCACTGATGGTCAGACTTTCCTGTGGTCTCAGGTGGTAGCCCAGACAGGAAAGTCTTTTGATCAAGATTAGCATTTATCTCTGGCCTCCCAGTAATTCCCTTGCTATTATAAAGAGTCCACAATTTTGATAAAGGCTACAAGAACACATGGTACTTCCTGTATTTTGAGGGAACATTACAAAACTTCATTCTTTCACTGACATGAAATTTCCATTTTTACATATCTTCTGTGTTTGATTTTTATTCTGGTATTTGCTAGGACAAGAAAAGTATATAACAAATAATGTTAATTTAGAGAAATTGGGTCATGATCGTGTATAACTTCATCACATCAAGCCTAAGCAACCTTTAACCCTTGAACTTTTGACCCTTGACCTACAGGTGGTTTGTACTTGACCCAGACTCGGGTGTTCTTGACTATTATGTAAATGAGGAGAGTAAGAAGCAGAGGCCGCGGGGTTCGCTGCAGCTGGCGGGATCGGTGATGTCACCCAGCGACGAGGATTCTCACACGTTCAGTATCAACGCTGCCAATGGCGAAGTGTACAGGTTACGTGGTAAGGACAGCTTTTTGTAGTTTCTCTGAAAGGCTCAATGATTCAAGGCAGTGCAGGTAACATTGAAGATTACCTGCACTAGACAAATGTTACTTGCACCACTCTGAATTTATGGATCATACTAAAACTTCAAAAACTATTGACGATGCTTTTATACTAATGTTTTGTAGTCCTTCAAAGTGTTTTGTAGAATACACCTTTTCTCCAAGGCTACACTTCTATATATAGTAGTACATATGTAAACTTTAAGAATCCATTTGCTTGGCACATGACCTAGTGCTAATTAAAGGTTACAGGAGTCAGAATCTAATGCACTTACGTAATATAATGTAGGAGTAAGGCACCCACATAACACCAACACACCACCCACGAAACCCATTAGTGGTTTGTGTTTGAAAAAAGGCAAAGGTCCCATAGCGCGCGCTAGCCTTTTTAAGGCTGTAGGGGTAGTGGGTTGTTAGTCCATGTAACTGTGTAAGTACTAGTGTGTCTTGGGTAATGCTACTAGAAGGCAGAGCTCATCCCTCTTCTTCCACTGTGGAAGAATAAAACTCGGTGAAATAAAAGTCCTGTGCCGGCTAAACTCCTTCCCCAGCTTACTTGTTACTGTCTTAAAAGTTAAACCACTGCAAGATCTGCCTACCTGAATTCCTGTGTTCAGTTACAGCTGGGTGGAAAATTATTTGAAACTTAGTTTATTCATAAGAATCTCAAATCAGCCTGCAGGCTGCTTTTCATTGAGGTCAAGTATCTATTAAAAGATTTATAGTAATGGGTTTGACATACATGTATAAAAGTGCTGTAGACCGCAGGTGTTAATGTAAAAGGTTATGGGATTTATAAGATCAGATCACTTCCCCTCTGACCAGTAGGTGTAGCCAGGCACCATGGAAGTTCAGATGGATGCTAGTACTTGAAAAGGCTCTAGGAATTACATGTGTAAGCTTGTGATATAAAACAGCAATCAAATTGTTGTAGAGTATTTTTGTGGATATGTCATTAAGAATCTTGAAGATTTAAGTGTTACTGTCAAAAATAATGTCAAGTCTCATAATTCTACCATGTATGCTGAGACTGAAACATGAAAGAATATAATGAATATAAGGAGATAAGCTAATGCAGCAGTGGAGTTACGCAAATTTAAGATATTCAGGTGTTCAACACATTTTTGTAAAGCCTTGGTAACCACTTTTTGGTGGAATTGCTGGCAAAAATATGATAATATTAGATGTAAAACCTGCTGATCTTCAATGTTCTTCCCAACTGCATTATAAGGGAAATCCCAAACCACATGACATGTTCTCTTTTTGCTTCACAAATTTGTTTCTTTGTTTCTTATCAGATACTTATAAAATACAGTAAATAGAGCAGGATCCGATAGATAATAAAACATTTTGAAAATGGCCGTCTGGATATCTAAAGTAATTATAAAATGCAGTTTAGTCAGAGGGTAATGGCATGCAAGGACAGAGATGGATTTGACCTTGATCCTTGTTTGTGCTGTTCATAATGGGAGTTTTAGGGATGGACTATGCCACGAGACAAACAGGGGTGAGATCATCTTTACTAACAAATTTACAAAAGAAACATACATAGAAATATGATTATAATGGGGTGGGATATCATCTCAACAACAATCATATGAAAACTTAATATAATTTTATTTATAAAGAAAATAGATTATGTTTGAGAAAAAAATTACCCCTCTGAAAACTGGTCAGGCTGATACCCTTATAAGGAGGTCATGATTGACAGTTTATGTGGCAGTCATGATCTTCCTTGTTGCTATGTCAGGAGAACTTGCTTAGTGGGGTACTCTTAGATACATGTAGCAATGGCAAGCCCTACATTTACTCATGTGGAGACTGAAAGGTAGGTGGACAAAGGTTCTTACATTTACAAGACTGATCTGTTCAAAAGGGAAAAACAGGCTTTGGAATCTTGTACTAATTTATTAAGAGTTCCCCATACATTAGGAGAGATGAAGAAATTATTTCTTGCGTGATAGCTTGATGTTTTTGGACATTAGTAGATATATTCCAAATATATACAGTCATGTACATGTGGTACCAAAGACATTAAACATGTAGCTGTCTTCATTAAGTTGTTTGTAGTATTTCAACTGGGGTATTGAGAAGTAGATTATCCTTAACTAGTGTTGTTATTTGTCAGTATCCAAGGACGACTTCCAAGGGTAAAGTGATCCATGGTTATTTGTATTTAGATTATATGGCAAGTACATTCTTAGGTTCATAATTTCTTCTAGAGCTCCATTGTATTAATTTTTGGCAAGGTGTGTTGGTCAGAATCTAATAACGTTAGATATTCTATAACTAGAAAAGTGGAAATCTAGATGATAGTGAAGGAATTTAGCAAGGCACCTCCAGCGAGCTAACACTCCTTTCACGGTGAGCCAAAATCAAATCACAAATAAGATTCCATTTTTCATGGTTGACACAATGGGTTTAATCCAATCAGATGGACCAGCAATCATCCCTGTTGCCATGGCAACAATATTTCTGCCGTCCTGATGTGTAATTCTGCATCAACGTTTGATTGCCCGGGTTTTAGGGGAAAGCGATTTTGAGCAAGTGGCATTAACTGTAGCAAGGGTACGTTCCGTGTTCTCCTGAAATTGAATGATAATCCCGCAATTCGGTTGGATAATCCGATTAGTTACCATGGTAACCAGGGAGATGATGGATGATACGACCATGGCAGAAGTGTTTCACACCGTATAGAGGGCAGCAGAAGGGAGTCGTGAGGGAGGAATCTTTATAAATCCTGCCACTGAAGGAGGCTCTAAGGAAATGTATTTTGCTGGTATTGAGTATTTGCCAGGCTCTTTGCTCAAATTTCTCCTTCTAGTTATAGTTACAGGACAAGTTTTTAGCATCATAAATTTGCCTCAGATATGTCTAAGGAATATTACAAATTTTTTTAGAATTCTTTTTGGGTGAAGTCATTCTAGATATTATTAACGATGACTGACAAGTTGTTTGTGGCAAAGATAGCTGAAAGCATGGATGAACTTTATTGGTGTTAGATATTGTATGGAATAGCCAGCCCTGCATATTTACAATTCATGCCAGTTATGATGTATATTAAGTTCATATATCGTAACTGCTATTATCATAATTATTTCTTGCCCTAAACAACAGCATTTCCATTTTTAACATACCAAAAAATAGCTAATTTATGTAAGTTATAATTAATGGTTATAAAACTTTAAAAAGGTCACATTATATGAAATTACAGAAATGACCCAAATTTATTTTTTTTATTACACTCTCACATCAGATTCAGACGATAAAAATCCTTCCTAAGCATTTATGAGGGTAGATTGGTTCCGCGAGACTCAAATTGTACCTGTAGTCTGTTGTAATTATTATGATCATGATAAGTGATAGCACTTTTGTATCTGCCTCAGTGGGTTGCCACTATATTTAGCTAAGTTGCAGGGAGAACCCACAAGCCACGAATCATAACGTTAAGTGTCATGACTAATAATCAGCCCTGAGTTGCGCTGGGATGCGTGGGTATACGTACGTGCAAATGTGCAGGCATAACAGTCTGGTCCTCCCAGTATTAAGCACAACCTCTGGGTGTTGTATCGGTAAGAAGAAGTATTATGTGTTTGTTTTGTTCTTTATATATTTAAACGGTAACCGTTGTATAGTCAAACATGCTCAATAAGACCATGTAGGGGGCTGATACTCAATTAGAATCATTGTCTAATTGTAGGCATGTGGTCACTATAGAGAGGAGTCATTTTTGTATTAATGGTGAAAAATTACCATTTTCTGTCAAATGTTTGCAACAATTTTTGACAAAAAATGTGCCCTTTATTTTTGTTGACTGACTTTCCTTTGTTTTGCAGCATTTGATGCTAAAGAGCGGCAGCAGTGGGTGAATCGACTGCGCTCAGTTGCTCAATATCACACAGAAACGTTGGCTCAGGTAGGCAGAATTATTTTTATCACACCCAAGGGAATGAAGTAATGTTTGAGCTTTTCTGTTATGTTTCTATATTTCCTAGTTTACACCAAGGCAGCAGAATTCTATATATCGCTGTTCTTTTTGTCTGGGGGACTTAGAATGGCCCCAAAGCACTACTAAATCTGCCTTTGACTGTCTTTGTCTTTTAAATGAGTAAAATGGACCCTGATGGTAAGAGGGTACAGTAAACTAGAAGGGATGGTTTCATTGTACATACAAGCATTTACTAATTGCTTGTAAGATATCAAACATCCCTAATGAGCTTGTTTCATTCATCTAACCTCTATTTCATATTCTAGTACGTTTGTAGGTCAATATTTATTATGAAGGGTGTAATAGCTCAGTACATTTATTTCATCACTGATGAGTCTGTGTCCCTTGTTTGACTAGAATAGTCGACCCAGAAAAAACATTGTCTCATGCTGCTATATCACCGTATGGCCGGTCAGTGACCTAGTGTCAAAGACGTCATATCAGTTGCCATGGTAACCATTGTGACATCCTTATCCTCACCGTATCTTCCTTATGATTGCTGGAGACACAGATGTTGGGAAGATAACCCTCTCTATCCATCGTCAATTCTTGGAAAAGCCTTTGTAATCTAATCCCACACATGTGCCTATTACTAGTATCGGGAGACATTATACATAAAGTACCCCTTTTATTTGTATCGTACAAAAATGATGTACCTACATGTATGGGTAACAGTCTTTTATTGGTAATATTCACAACATGAATCCACAATTATTTAGAATCATCAGTGTAAAGAAATGAAGGCAACTGCAGTTACTGTAGTAATATTTACTCACCAAATTTCTCTTCTTACATTAAACAACAGGAGCATTTTAAATATATCTCCCCCCCCCCCCCCTTCTGTGCACTCCCTCTCACTTTTGCATTTTCCTTTTATGCCTTCAGTATTTTCCTCTCAATCCTTTTCTCAGAAAAGGCCCTGGGGATGTCTTCATACTACAATATGTATGTGCAGTCTGTTGCAACTTCATACTACAATATGTATGTGCAGTCTGTCACATCTTTAATGTACATATTTTGAAGATTGTAGAGACTGCACATCAATATTGTAAGAGATGTATTCTGTACATGAATAAATAAAGGTAAAAAACAAACAAACATGTATATCTGATTCTGAAAGACTTTGAAAATGCATGCATCTGATATATCTGTCATAACAAGTTTTATGTTACGCTGCCTTGGGGGATTCCTTACTTTCTCGACATTTCAGCGGATACAAATGTCTTCCTGTTAAGTGCAGTCTGATGTTATCCATCTAGGCTTTTGTACCTACATGTACTCCCACGTACTACATTAATCAAGATCATCTAAAAGTGAACGGAAAAATATAATGGACCCCAACTTAAGATGCCATACCATGGGGACAATTCAGTGGGGGAATGGAATATTTCCTAGTGATTTCTTGAGATTATTAGAACCAAAATATAGCAAATAGTGAAAGGAAAGGATGATGTCACATTACATGATACAGAAATTGGCAAAATGATAACCGAGCAGTCAAGAAAGGTTATTGTACCTAAAGAAAGATCGCCAAATTGTACATTTTGAAATATATATATAACAGGCAAGAACACATTCCTGGCCAGAATACACCCAGGGATATTCTATTATTGAGACAAACAAGGACTGTCCTTGGTGCTGAAGTAGCAACTAGAACTAGAAAGCAGATATGTTTTTTCTTCAAATATTCTTCTTCAAAAGGCTAGAACACAGCTATGGCCAGAATACATCAAAATATTCTTATCAAGGGCCCATTATGGCCTGTTACGCTCTGTAGACAAACAAGATCTGTCCTTGGTGCTGAAGTGGCAAACGGGTCTATATTGAAAGCAGATATTTTTGTCTTCAAACATTTTTCTTTAAGAGGCCAGAATACACTGGGTAATTCTGGTCAGGGGCACATTATGGCCTGTTACACTGGGTAGACAAACAAGATCTGTCCTTGGTTCTGAAGTAGCAACCAGTCCTAGAAAGCAGTTATTTTTGTCTTCAAACACTCTTCTCCTTCAAAAGGCCCATGGCCAGAATACACTGGGTAATTCTGGTCAGGGGCACATAATTGACTGTTACACTGGATAGACAAACAAGATCTGTCCTTGGTGCTGATGTGGCAACAGGATCTAGAAAGCAGATATTTTTGTCCTCAAACATTCTTCTTCAAAAAAAAAAAACCCAGAACACACCCATGGCCAGAATACATCAGGATATTCTCATCGGGGGCCCACAGTTGACTGTTACACTGGGTAGACAAACAAGATCTGTCCTCGGTGCTGATGTGGCAACAGGATCTAGAAAGCAGTTATTTTTGTCTTCAAACACTCTTCTCCTTCAAAAGGCCCATGGCCAGAATACACTGGGTAATTCTGGTCAGGGGCACATAATTGACTGTTACACTGGATAGACAAACAAGATCTGTCCTTGGTGCTGAAGTAGCATCCAGTTAAAAAAAGTAGGTATTTTTTCCTAAAACATTCTTCTTTCTTATTCATTATGTATTCTCCAAGAGAATTCAATTTAGGACCATACTGATGGATAAAGAGTCTACCATAATGGACTACCCAATTTTGTTCCGACTGCCTGCACTAATGTTTCTAAGCAGCGCACGTGTACATGGAAACGTTTTTGCACTTGAGTCGTAAATTTTTTCTCACTGTCAGAAAATGCATTTGTAAAACAGCCTTGGGATATGTACCCAGTTGTTTAGAAATAACCTTTGAATAATGATGATCACCTGTGGGATTTTTAGAAGTATCATGGCACCAGTTTTATTGCACCCCAGGGGGTGTTAACTAGATTGTGCAATATGTACATTTTGTAATGGCCTGAAGTATTTTGTTGTAGAAAAGGAAGATCAAAGTTGAACACAATGCTATGAATATGGTAGTGTGCATATGGGAGGGGATATCTACAAAATGTAGCATTCAAGGTTAAAACAATAACAATCAATAGACCACTCCCTGCCCCCCTCCCTTGTTGTTCGTTGTAGTTAATCTCCAGCTTTCACTTCAGTCAATGTAAATGTTGACTCAATAAGTTCTACACTGGATTGTCCCCGTACACACAGCACTAAGCTCATGGCTTGTGCTGGAAAATTAGGGTTAACTATGTTCTAAAGGCAGGGCATTTGCATGTAAATTGAATCTTAGCATGTGGGATGGAGATACGCGGTGACTGTATGCCACGTGACTGGCCCTGACGTCATCAAAGCTAACACGGAATCCTTCATTCATAATGAAGGTCACATTGATACGATCAATCCTTTTCCAGAGTCTTTGTGGAAAAAACTGAGGGCTGAATTTTCAAAAACAGTTTTCAGATTACAATTACTGATAGGAGAAAATACGACCCTGCTATAGTCATTATGGCATGAAATTTGACAGCAATAACTTATTACTAGGTTATGATAGGAATAAGAGAAAATATGCCCCTGCTATGGTCATTATGGCATGAAATTTGATAGGAACAACTTATACATGAAA